>NC_084826.1:15995274-16108672 GCF_958449725.1 Rosa rugosa | reverse complement strand
GGATAACTTCATTTACAATATGGAAAGTGACTACAATGGCAATGGCAATGGCGATGACAAAATCTCGGATGAGATTAAACAGCAAGGGCTCAGTGATACAAGGTTTTTGGAACATGGTCGTTACATTGTTGATAAAAATAGGTTCAATGGTTATGGTACTGCACGGAGAGGAAGCACTGGTAATGAGGGTTTTGATGGCAAGAGTGGGAAGCAGAACGAGTTCGACTCCTTGGAGGAATATGAGAAGAAACTGCAGAGGACCGGATATCTTCCTTGATTATATAAGAATGTTTTTGGGATTTGTATTGTTATTTGCCTCGTCAGTTAATAATTGGATTTTATTGTTATTTGGGAATTATATATATGCTTGCTCCAAATGTATTGTAATTCAAAAGCTAAAATGTCAATGAATGGACATTTTATAATCTATAACTATATGCATGGTGAAATTTGCAGTGTTCTTTTACATTGAAAAATTAAAGGAAAATTAACCCAAAAGTGGTTACAAATCCCAAAATTAAAGGAAAATTAAAGGAAAATCCCTTCAGCGAGAAGACAAAGAAAAACAAAAATTAACCCATTCCTTCAACTCTCTAAGGTGATTCTCGTTTGTGGATTTATTTTTTACAAATTAGGAGATATAAAAGGGATTTAAAGCGCAATATTTGTTTCCCAAAAGTTATGTACAGATAAAATCATAAAATCAAAACGTCAATGTCTAATTCGCTTCTGCTTCCTTAATTGCCTTGATTACAAATGAGAGGATTAATCAATCAAGGCAATTAGCTATGGAAGTAACGGAATTGATCGAGACGTATCCGAGTATAATTAACACCCAGCATTGTAATCTCCTTATGTTTTTCCCATTAGAGTGCAAACTAGTACAGTATTTAAATCAAGGAGAAAATCCTGATGATTAGGTTACGTTTCTGATCATTTAGCCTAAATTTCGCAATTTTCAAGAGATGTAATAAGCAATTGCCATATACTTTGTAGTAAATGCCATTGGTTTAGTTTTTCTTCACATAGGCTCATCCAAAATGAGTGTGATGTCTAGGAAGGTTTTGAGATAAGTGGTACTTACGAGTTTTGCTCCACTGACATCTCTCTATTCACCTGGTCATATTTATTTTGGAGTTACCGAAAGAAGTCAAACGACTACCTTTGTTTTGCATTAGCTAGAATTTGGATGTTGTCCATAATTCACAATAAATGTTGATTATCTTTTCATTCCATTCCTCTATCAACGCCTAATTGCTCCAATTAATTAGAAAGCAAATTAACAAGGCAAAACAGTCTATATAAGTCATTCAAAAGACAGACCAAAAGATATACCACATCTTTTTCAATGGCTTCCTTCGTGAAAACAATCTCATTTTTCATCCTTCTGGTGCTTTTCACTTCTCTGCAAATTGAAGCCAGCGACAGATTGTTCTTCAGCAAAGTTAGCGGTTCCAACAACAATTACAATGCCAAGGATCCCAAGATCCCCCTTAGTTACCAACAAGAGGCTAAACCTTCACCAGAAGTTGCAGCACTAACAACCCAGGCACAAAAAGTGGCTGTTGATCCACCAAAGAAACCAATGTTCTCTCGCAACCAATATGAAAGCTTATTCGGTTCTACAGATGACACATCGGCTGCCATTGGTACCAGCTCAAACAGCGACAATGGCAAGAAAAAAAACAACAATGGGGATAACTTCATTTACAATATGGAAAGTGACTTCAATGGCAATGGCAATGGCGATGACAACATCGGGGGTGAGATTAAGCAGCAAGGGCTCAGTGATACAAGGTTTTTGGAACATGGTCGTTACATTGTTGATAAAAATAGGTTCAATGACACTGCACGGAGAGGAAGCGCTGGTAATGAGGGTTTTGATGGCAAGAGCGGGAAGCAGAACGAGTTCTACTCCTTGGAGGAATATGAGAAGTACCTGCAGAGGACCGGATATCTTCCTTGATTATAGAAGATTGCTTTTGGGATTTGTATTGTTATTTTGCCTCGTCAGTTAATAATTGGATTTTATTGTTATTTGGGAATTATATATATGCTTGCTCCAAATGTATTATGTACTTCAAAAGCTAAAATGTCAATGAATGGACATTTTATAATCTATAACTATATGCATAGTGAAATTTGCAGTGTTCTTTAATTTACATTGAAAAATTTAAGGAAAATCTCTTAAAAGAGATTGTGTCTCTTCAACTATTGTTAATTAATTTTAGCTGAGTATTATGTCTCTATTATTTGCAAAATTGAAAAACGAGAGATTAAAAATACGCAGCAATATTGTTCGGTGCAAAAAAAACAACATTAACTGCAGTGTGCTATCATAACTTCACAACTCTATGAGCACAAAGATGTGCGTGTGTTTGTGAGTGTGTAGTTGGATCATTTGACTCTGGAGATTTGTGGCCTGAAGCTACCGCCTCAATGTTGAGAATTCTTTCGTCATTCTCACTACTACAAATAGCCCATATAAGGACACCATATGAGGACACTTTTTGACCGGGGTGTCCTAATAAGCTTACGAGGACGACTTGAGAAAACAGGAGCAAAATACTGCTGCCCGGCCTATTTTTTTTCATCAAAAGTTAAACTTCCCACTTCTTTTTTTCCCAAACATATTCGCACTTTGGCCTCTATTTTACAGTTGACCTCTTTCTTCTCTACTCTCTCTCTCTCTCTCTCGCTCTCTGCATCTCTTGATCTCTTCCTTGTCGAACAAATTGGAGTTCTGATTCCTTAGCTCTGAGCAAAACAAATCTCACCACAGCTGGGTACTTCTCTCTCCTCCTCTATCTGTCTATATCTTTTTCTTCTCGCCAGATCTATATGCTCCATCCAGATCATAACGTGACGGTGGCTTTCTCCTATATCCATATCGGAATTAGATGGTATGCCAGGTGGTCGATTCATAATCCTTATTTATGTGGATGAGATGCTAGAGGTTTAATTTTGTTTTCATCTACTCTTCCGCAGATGCCAAGCCCAAACCTCAAGGTCAAAAATCCTCTCAGCAATGCCGCCACCGTTGTCTCTCTCCAAATCCCCAACCTCGCCGCTATCCCTAGACGCCTCCGACCCCGTCCGCGATGCCATTGAGGAGCTCCAGCGCCGCCAGCGCACCAATGTTGTGCGATTGAGAACCTCTGTCGGAGCTTTCTGCTAACATATGGTGTCAGAGTTGGAACTGAGATTTTGCTTCTCATGTTTAAGCTGTCTCGCAGACAGTCCTACTCTTCCTTGCTCGATCTTAAGGTATAGAGTGGCCTTTTTTTAATTTATATTTGCATTTCGTGGATGATTGGTTTTGTTAATGGTAGTGATCGATGATAGGATTGGGGATGAGAATTAACTGTTCAGGATCAGAAACTATATTCAATTAAATTTATGAATTGAATTTTTTTTCTTTTGTTCATTAGTGCAATCTGCAACAAGGGATGGAGGGAAATCCTATTGCTGAAATCATCCAACCCATCGATATGATGAAGGTGAGTGTTGAAATGCATCAAGGTAGTAATTTTTGTGAGATTTGGATTGGACCCATGATTCCAACTCGGGTCTTTGAGCTTAAAGTTGGTTTCTTTTGATGGGTTTCAGATCTATGATTTGTGGGTTTATTTCGGATTTTGATTTGGTTTAGTGGTGTAATGTGGTTTAATGGGATCGATGGTTTAATTGGTTTTTGTTGTGTTGGTTTTGGTGTAGTTGAGAATTCAATTGGGTCTGGGATCAGCTAGACAAGTTGCCAGGACCATGATCAAGGAGGAGGGTTTTGGTTCATTGTATAAGGTAAGCTTATTTGGTGTGAATACAGTTTGACTTTTTGATTCATGATTTACTTGATTTAGTGCTGGATGAGGAATTTATATCTGTTTGAGGTCTCGAATTTTATATTCTTCATGCCAATCAGATACGTATTCCTTTCCATTAAAATGGGGACTGTTAGATTGGTATATATATATATATATATATATATATATATATATATATATATATATATATATATATATATATATATATATATATCAGGCTGAGACATTAATATATGGATTGGTAAAGGTTAATATATTTTTTTTCCAGACAAGTATCTTGATCTTAACTGTTTATGGTTGCAATTTTTTTTTCCCTCCGACTCATATTATTCTCTACACAGGACCTGAGTAACCAACCTAGGTTATTGCAAACCCAACTTTCCGAAATGAAGAAGAGATTAAGGTGAATGCTAGAAAATTGGGGTCTAAGTTGTGTTTTCTGGTTTCATTCACTTATGTTGCTGTAGAGCCCTTGGTTAATAATCCCGTACTAATTAATATTATGCAAATCTTGAATTCTGCAGCTGTTGAACGAACCCTGATAAGATCAACAATGTAGATCAGTTGGGGCAAATGGAAGATTCAATTCGAGAATCGCGTAACCAGATTCAAACACATAAGGTATCATCCTGCTTCAGTTGTGGATCTCATTATAAGAAATTATGTGTATGCCCTGCTGATGTTAGGATTGTGCTGTTTGAATAATGTCACATGATTAATCTTTTGTATAATTGTGAAATTCTATGGTTAAGCGGTAGATTTCTTTTCCAATTATGATGTTTAAATATATACTTCTCTGTCTCCATCATCATCATCATCATATGTTGCAGTACTTTGAAAGTATATTTCCCCCCTATACTAATCTCTATTGAATTAAGTTACATTGTATTCCATTCTACACTGTCCTGAATTAAGTTACATTGTATTCCATTCTACTCTATTGAATTAAGTTACGTTTTTCATTCTACTCAAAAGTTGGATTTCATAATTTCTGTTTTAGCATGGTGACACTGTTTGTGGGTAGTATAGCTTTATTTCCTGTGTTCTATATAAATAGATTCATTATAATCTTTGACCTCCATATTCTGACAATAAATTTCTCTGATCAGTAACCTCTTCTAGAAAATGAAGGATTTCTCATAGAAAAATTAGGAACAAGTTATTCTGTTCTCTCTGTCTGTTTGTACCTCTGTCTCTTTCCCTCTCTGGATATCAAAGAGTCTTGCAGACACTGTTTTCTTATACCAAGAATATTGTCCTGTGGATAGTTAATTTAGTTTAATTTGGATCCTTAGCATAATGAAGATATCATATTGTGAGTGGCCCATTCTTCATGATTAATACATGTTTAAGAAGCACAATTTCAAATTGAATCATGTTATGCATCCCATCAGCTCATATGCAGTGGGTTTTCTCTTAAAATTGTTGTTTATCATGAATATAAGTTATATGTCTTTCAGGGCTGGTAGATTGACAGATGGACCTTACACATCATATGATCTGAATACATTGCTCAAAGCTACAGCTGGCCAACGATGTGCAGTCTTAATAGGTCAAGGTACGATTATATGTTTACAGAAGTGGAAATGAGCATCAGGTATATAATTATGGGTTTAGTTCCTGAGGCTGAATAACGCTTCCTATAATTATAGGCTTGCTTATGTCATATTTTTTGCAAAAATGCTCCTTCAGGGTTTGTGATGCATCTAAGTCATTCAAAACATTTATTCCAGTTATGAATGTGTTCAAGAACAAAATAAGAAAGGCAAACTGAGATACCATAATAATAACGATAAAAATTACTTCTTTTGTTTGAAGTTGTCTATTCTAGGCTCCTGCAGTTCAATATTATTGACGCTCTCTATTTGGTGAATCCAGTCTAGTTCCGGGAACATTTCTCAAAAACCTAGAAATTAGCCACACATTGAGCCACTTTCAATATCGAGATCTCGATGTTTATGGTTCGTTCATGTCTATGTTCAAGAACAAAGGAGATCGTCTTGCCAAGTTATTTTTTAATCCGTTATTATATATACATACATTTTTTTTTTAGTTGGAAAAGTCATCCATTATGAAACTCAGCAAGTAGTACAATGATGACTTACCCCTAAAAGCTGTCAGAAAAAATCATCACATAGAGTATACATAAAGTACACCCCTAACACATGCTACCAAGCACACCCACCTTTCTGAGGTAAGCATAAAAACAAGAAAATATAACTATCCCAAGGATAAATAAAATTAATCAAGAAGTAACTTGTCTCTTGTTGATCTTCCCCACTTAAGCGGAAATTAAATCAATAGAAGTGTTCTCAGTTGAGGTAATCACTTTTTCCTCATCCAGAATAGAATTCACATAATTGGGCTTAATGAGCTCAGAGTCCTCAGACGGCTCGCCAGTGTCCTCCATAACCACCGTAGCCTCTTTTTCATCAATCCCAACTGCCATAGCAGCCAATGGAGTATCCTCCATAGGTTCAGTAATCATCTTCTCCCACTACTAGAAATCTGTTCATATACATCACATGTTTTAAATCGGTCATACTTGCCCACGATGTAAAAAACTAATCTAACATCGTTTTATGAAAATACCGATTTAAATGTATGTCATTAACATCAGTTCTTAAAATGACTGGTGTTAAAAATTTAGTTCGAAAATTTGCGGGAACCTATGTTTGCAAAAAGCGCTAAGTCTTTTAAGTGAAATGAAGAAGCGGGGACTAAAACTCAAAATTTTCACACTTAGAAAAAAAACTGCGCCCGACCCCAAAACTGAAACACAAACCCTAAGCTCAGTGTCGACCTCCGTTCTCAACCCAGACTCGAGCTCCTCTTCCTCCTCCTCACCATCACAATCCTCCCTCCTCAATTCTCAGGCGGAATCTGAAGCGCCGAGATCCCGACCTCGATCTAAAATTGAAGTAACAGCTCTGAATCCTGAGCTCGGCCTCGATCTGAGATTGGCAGAGTTGAAGAAATTAAAGAGGAATGGTTCTTTCCTCTCAAGCCCCACCGAAGTCGGGGTTGGAGCCCTAAACCCGAACACAGCAACCCAGCTGCACTCAACTGCGCCGTTTCTGACTCTCTGCATGACTCCGTGTCTCAGTCTCCGCCGTTTCTGACTCTTCGTCTCCGCCTCTCCTGTCTCCCGTCTCCGAGTCTCCGTCTCCGAGCTCCAGGTATCTCTCTCTCCCAGTCTCCCTCTCCGTCTTCTTCTACTCCTCTTCCTCTTCTTCTTCTCTTCTTATCTTCTTCTTCTTAATCTGATTGAATCATGAATCACCCATTTGAAATTGAAATTGAATTCCTCAGAGTAATGAAATTGTATGTATGAATGTATCCTGATAATCTGAATATGTTGGTCTGGCCCAGATTGGAGCTACTTTCCCTCTCAACTGATTTCCCTCTCAACTCAAACCCTAGCCCCTCCTCCTCTTGTCTCACAGCTCGCCTGAGGCTACTGAATGCGATCATGGCCGACGTCGCCACCTTGTCGTGTGCTCGTTGCAGCAAACCCGCCAATCTTCAGTATGTCAATTTCTCACTCTTCAATTTTTTTTTTCAATTTCGCTAATCTTTATGATTTTTTTGATTAATAAAGCTATAATCTTGATGCTACTGAATCAGAAATACTTGATTCTGAGAATTCTTGAATGTTCATGGCTTGAAAGATTGGAACTTTTGTTGAATTAAGCTTTAATTTTCCATTTGCAGGTGTCCCAAGTGTGTGGAATTGAAGCTTCCTCGTGAAGATGCCTGTGATGCCCCGGAAATTCGTATTTATTTTCCGAGGATTTTCCGGAATTTAATTAGTGGTTGTTGGAAGGTTTCATGGCTCGTGGACAGAGCGGAAGTGTTTCGGACGAATTTTTATTTAAAAAGGATGACTTTAGGGGGGTTGCAAAGGTTGACTTTTGATACCTTGAGATTCTCCGAAAACTTCCTTCATGAAAGTAGTAGAGCGCGTCGATACGAGTTCGTGGACATGTGGAATGCGGAAATCGGAGTTTGTACGAGAAAGTTATGGCCATTGGAAGAAGTTTCCATTTTAGTATAAATATGGAATTTCAGAAATTATTTTCATAATTCCATTTCCATTTCCGGAAATCAGTTTTCCTCTCTCTCTTCTTTCTCGACTGATACCTTCGGTATCAAAGTTTTTCGACTGACCAGACCCAAACCCGGTGTTCCGACCCAGCCGGAACTCTCAACTCCGGCGACCTCTACCGGTGAAACCTGCATAGATCGATTCGCCTCCTTGCTCCGGTCGTCTCTATGGTGGCCTCGAGCGGCGATTTTCGGTGGAGGAAGCGCAGCAAGGCGATGCAGTTCGTGGTTTTTCAACCCGACCGGAAAACGCAGCTCCGGCGACAGCAAGGCTTCGGGCCAAGCTTGGGGAGCTCAGAGGCTCAGAGCAGCCTCCTTGATCGATCTATGGTGTTTGTTTCGATCGATTTACGTGGAAATTGGTTCAACTCAGATTGGATTACTGTTCACAGTTTGTGAGGTAGTTTTCGATCCCTTATGCTTGTTTTCTGACTTCGAGCTAGTTATGAAAGTTCACAAGCATGCTTAGATGAAGCTTTTTGATGTTGGAAGTTTTGTGAAATATTGCGTTTTGGCCGGCGGCGGTGCGCCACCGCCTGTGGCGGCGTTCCTGCGGTGTTCCGGCCATGTAAGGAACTGTTTCTGGTACTATATATCTTCTACTCGTCGATACGAGCGTTTTCATATATAATATGCAGATTTTGGAGTTCGTATGGATTTGTTATGATTTTCACCGTTTCATATCGGTGAATTTATTCAAATCCTTGAGGATTTAAGCATCGGATCGACTTGTGGCTTGGACACATCGATCGTGGAAGTGTTCCGGAGACTTTGGGAGGTCTCGGATGTGGTTTCGCCTCGATTGGCGTCACCTTGGGAATTTTGGTTCAATTTAGGGTTTCGAACGTTATTCCTTGTGATTCGTTAATTGAATCAGAGTTGTGTTTCCTTAGGTACTTGACGAAGTATTCTTTGGACAGCTATTGTGATTGGCTGCTTTGTTCTGTATTGAAGACGCGGCGGAAGTTTCGAGGTGAGTAATCTCACAAGGTTCATTATGAACGGAATTACCATTATTGTTTTGACGTTAATTAATTAACTGCAAACTATGGTCGGTATTAGTAGGAATTCCTGAGCGAATGACTACGTATATATATATTTGCGTGAAATATATATATTCTTGTGGATGATGTGTGATGAATAATATGCATGATGGGTTCATATTATTGTTGAATGAGACTTTTCATAGAAACAATATTGTGGAAAAAGATGTTTTCTATTGTTTGAGAAGTATTGAGTTAGATGTTACATTTTGGAGTCAAGCGTGACTCATTTTAAATGTATTGGTCCTTATACCAAGGGTCACAGATGGTGAGCAGGGATGGAGAAAGCCGGAACTAGATGGTCGTAACGTTTTTAGGTCAGGTGTGACTTACTTAACGTTGACTTGAAACCAGATGGGGTCTGAAAAGCATGGGTCGCAGATGGTGACCAACGTTTGGTCCTAAGACCAGACCGGGTCTGAAAACCAAGAGTCACAGATAGTGATAGGTTGCAGATGGTGACCAATGATTTATCTGTGTTACGAGCCTAGTTACCATATTGTCTTGGAGTTATGGGATTAACTGTGACTATAGATGTATTAGTGGCTCCATGGTGAATCTGTGTTGATGTGTTGTGTGTCTAGCTTGAATTGAATTGTTGTTGGTATATCATGGGGGGTAGCGGGGAGCTATCTGATGCTCATGAGTACGTGTTTTTAAAAGAGAGTTTCGGGGATTCTTTCTTTTAAATGTCCTGGGAGGACTTGTGAATCATATGCTATTGTTAGGTTAACGATAGGTATGATTGATGTGCTTATGTGTTTTATCCAGGTTGGATCGATTAATCATATTTGAATTGTTAGGTTAACGATTTATATGATTTTGTCACGGTGTGACTTTTGTGATTTCCTTTTTGGGAAAAGAGTATTGTTTTGGGAAGCATGGTATGTTTCCTTATTCTCGAGTCGAAAGATGTTCCTCGTGTTTTGGCGTGAGTTGTGCGGGCTTTTATCCCGTGATTTGGTGTGAGTTGTTTTTGAGTTACTCATACGGGCTTGCAAAAGCTTACCGAGTTTGTTGTGTGACAACCCGGTGCACTATTCAAACGATGTAGGGGTTAATCTTGCAGGTCAGGGAAATCGTGGCTGAAGCTGAGGTATCTTGTTGGCAGCAGAACTGGTAGGAAGCAAATTTGATTGGCTTTGCCATTGTTATAACTTTCGCTTTGTAGTAAACTCTGAGGAGGTTTTACGTTTTATCTTGTTGTTGACAATTTAATTCGTAAGCTTATGTAATATATGACTCTGTGGGCGGGTCAATATTGACATAGTGGGTTCAGGTCATCAACATGTATATTGTATAAAGGGAAAAAGTTTTTCAGGTATTTGGTATTGATGGCTGAACGTTCACGCATGTATAATTATGGGGTTATATATTGATTTTTAATTGTGTTAAAAATCAGAGGCGTGACAATGCCGCTTTCTGGTTTGTAATGATTTCCTTCTTTGAGTTTATAGTGGATTATTAGGGTGCCCTGTAGAAATTATAGTGAGTTGAGCCTTTTGGGTTTAGCTTGATCAGGATTTAGAACACATTAGCAGTTTGATTTGACTAGAATCGATAGCGTATGTTGATAGAAGTTTGAAAATGATTTGTAAGTTTGACTGATTATGGAGATATGGACTCCTATCAGCACTCAGGATTGTTTTAAGGCTTCGTGGAGCTTGCATAAATCGGTACATTTAAAGGTACATCAGTGACCTTCAGTTATTTATACATCTTGTAAAGATTTTGTTCCAATTGTTAATTATGTGTTTCTGCAGGGAAAGGAGTGCCTAATTTCTGGTTGTATGCTTTAAAAGGTCGTGCCACGTTAGATGCTCAGGTTGTTGTTTGTGCATAAAGTTTTTCATCATGTTTCTTATCCTGAATGTTTGTAGTTGAATATGAATTGTTTTTATCTTATCTCTTGGTATCAGATTACGGATCAAGATGAAGGAGCTCTCAAGCAGCTTACAGACATTAAATGGTCCAGGATACAGAAAGGGTTCAGACTTGAATTCTATTTTCACACTAACCCTTTCTTTGAAAACCCTGTCTTGACCAAGACGTATCACATGAATGATGAAGATGAATTCTTTCTAGAACCTGTAATAGGGTAAGATTCTTGTTTTATACATTTGAGACAAGGAAGGCAGCTGTTTGTATTTACTTTAATCTTTTGAGGCATCTGGTGCTCTGTAGGACAGAGATTGCATGGCATCCAGAAAAATGCTTGACACAGAAGCTCGATAAGATATCTGGGAAGGGATCAAAGAAAGCTAAGCCAATGACTAATAAAAGCTTCTTTGGCTTTTTCAGTCCACCTGAAATCCCAAAGAACCTGAAAGATATGAAAGATACTGTTGAGGTGAGGTTTTTGTAACATGGTCATCATATTTAAATTTGTTTCCTTATTTGACTCATTGACTGTGTACACACAATTTCTTATATTTCATTTTTCTTAACAGGTCATAAATCTGAAAGACGAGATGGAAAGGGATTGTTTCTTTGGGTGAGCTCATAACTTAGGTTTTACCCACAGGCAAATGCTTGAACTTTGTTATTAGCTACAGTATGATTGAGGTCTCAATATAGACAGATTTTCTGAACTTTGCTATTGCTCGACGTTTTTATTCTTGTGTAAGATTGATCCAGGTACTATTCTCCCTTACTCTGAAATTTGTATTACTATATTGGACATTGCATTATTCAGTTTGATATGTTTCCATGATTATTATTTACAATTGAGAGACACTGCTTGGATGTCTGCACTCCAAATTAGTATGTTATGTTTTTTGTTAATATCTAGCAACTACCTTTACAACTTTGTTTTATTTATTGATCCATATTATAGTTCTTGTGGTGTGTTTACTGCGACTTCTTGATCATTCACGCTGTTACATTACATGATCATTTTATAGAAGTTTGCATTTGAAATACCTTGATGCTTTCTCAACTTGAAGGAAAAATATGATACATTGAAAGCAGAGTTTGACAAGGATAGAGCATCAATTCAAGCAAAATATCTTCAATCATGTCAAACTTTGTACGCACAGGTATGTAGACAATTTATACAATGTATCAATCTTTGTGTCATCTCTATACCTTTTTTTCTGTTTTAAAGATAAAGTTAATTGTCACTCCACTTCACAGCGATACAATATCATAAATGATGAAGCAGATGGAGAGATTATTCACTACACCAAAAAATGAAACAGACAACGGGTAAAATTCGTTGTCTGATTTGGACGCTCACCGTTGTGTATCGGAGCGTTGTGTGTTTAAAATTTGCACAACGGTGCAACACCGTTGTATGATATGCAATCAGTCAACAGATTTTCGTTATCACCGTTGTGTCTTCTCTCGGCATATGCTAGGCAGAGCTGCTGCATAGCATGGCAGATGCATCATTCATACAACAGAACTTGTTTTCAAACTGTTGTTGGAAAGCCTAGTCAGACAACGTGTTCTTTGATGTCACCGCCGTCTGATATACTATCACACTTCAGTTTTAATGTATGTTTGTTGTGTGAATTGGTTTTGGACAACATTAGTTCAGTTTTTATCGTTGTGTGATTGTAAAATGAGAAGACATTTTTTCTTTAAAACCATTGTGTGATATGTAATGAATGTATTGAGTGAATGGACAGTTTTGTGTACTCAGACAACGTTGGATTGTCACACTATAAAACTGTTGTACGATCAATTTCATTTGCTATATTTTGAGCATAGCTCCATTTTACCTAATGAACAGTGATCAATTGGAAACAAAACACACTGCAAATCATCAAATGGATCCACCAAGATGCATTCATATTAGTCATTGTTCCACAAAATCATGAAACCTAAAAGCCAAAGTGGCATATGTTCACTAAACCCAAAAGTAAAATGATCGACCTAGTACTTTGATAATGAATTGGTACATAATACTTGAGAGAAATCAAGACTAATATCAGGAAGTGGTGGGATGTGAGATCAAATCTAGCTCTCCACCTGCCTTCCCAGCACCAACTATGCACCATCCTTTATTTGAACAATATGATCTGCAAAGAAAGCAACACACAAGTCAGTATCAAACCATCAACTTTTTGTCTATCTATAGAGAAGGAAAAGTGCATCATCTAAATAGCATGAGAGAGAAAGCGCTTAACTTACATTAGATTTAGGGTCAAGTGAAGTTGATTTATAACACATGTATAAGGTACAAACCCAAAAATGCACCAAAACATATTAAAAGGTAAACATTAGTAGAAGGTAATTTCATTAGGAAAAAAAGAGCATGAATGATTAAAATTTCATTTATAGTACAAAGGATAATTTGGAAAACAAACTAAACTCCCCAAGTATAGCACCAGAACAGCTAAAAATGCACCGAGTTTATATGCATCTATGAAGACCAAGAAAACCCCTTTCAAATCTAAAACAGTTATACAGAAAATAATCAAAAGGGTTTGATTTCTAGGTCGAAAAAACACGAACTAAAACCATAAAAATTGCCAGAAATACCCAAAATCCTACAAACATACTCATAAGCATTCTAAGAGTAACAACAAGCTGCAAGCTTGAGACAATTTCAGAAAACTGGTAACAAGAAAGAAAAATTCACCACCAACTATTCTTTCAGTGATTTTAAGCACAACTTTCCAGATTTCAAGTAGACATGCAAAGCTACTATTTTGCATAGTTTCATGCTATTCGTAGTTCAAATGGATGGCCAAACAAGAATCCAAAGTGACTGAAATGTTGAATTCTGCAGAAATCCTGAAACAGTGCAGTAGCTTCAAAATAGCATAAGTATCTCATTTTAACTCCTTTTTTCACAAAACCATGTTCAAAATGATCATTGAAGAGTCTCCTTTAAGATATCAAAAACTGAGAGTAAAACAAGAAGTATAGGTTTTTCGAAAATCATGAAATGCCCCACTGGTTCAGCTTGGGTGTCAAACGCGGGAAGAATCAGAATATCAAAACAAGCTTAGCCACTCATATCAAATGCTTGTATATACTTGAACCTAGAGACGATAAGCCAATATCGGTAATACTAGAAGAAAAATGCTCAGCAAATTAACAATTCCTAAATTAGATGAAAAGCAGATATTATAGATAGAGGAAATAAATACCTGGGAGAAGAGAAAGGAACAAGTGTACAAAATATCACCCAACTATCGAGCTCAACATATCAATGATAGATAAGCAAAAAAAAAAATTACATTGAAGGAAATCACACTATAATCCAATTTCAATGGTCTAACTGTTACTATATATACACAGATACTAAACTGAGGATCAGCTAATTTGTTTGTATAAACAAACAAATTAATAAGTACTTGAACGTCTACAGCAAGCTTAATGAGTAGATAGCACCATATCATGCATGGATATAAGCAAAATAGCACCAAAGAAGAATTATGGCACAAATATATTCAAGGATTTGAGTTTCATTTCAGCATAACATTAACATGCAGATCATACACACAAAACCAAAATAACTTGGATTTTGATAACTCACATTTTGAGAACCATTAAAATTGACAATAGCACTGGAGCTCCGCCAAGTACCAACAACTTTTGAGACTCCTTATCTTGAGGATTGATCAAGCAATACTCTACTTCCAACAACTTATTCAAACTCTTATCCTCCACTGGCAAAACAGACACATAACATCCACTAGACTGATAAGCAAAGGACATAATTTAAGATAGATGAATAAAAAAAAGTAAGAGCATATTTTTTTTTTTTTTGATTAATGTAATAACTTCATTCATTAAAACTGCAATTACACCGAATCACAGCACCCACTAGGGTTTACACCAAAGAACAAACAACTAAAGACTAACACCACAATCCTCACTCCAATAAAGAGAGAATGCCGCGTCAATAGATTCAACAACCAAGATCGAATTGAGCCGCTGCTCGCGCAAATTGGACCAAAATAAGTAGCAATTACTAGAATAGGAACAAACCAATAGAACACTATTGGGCGGGCTATCCCAGAATCTCCCTTTCTCCTCAACACAGGCTGATAATGAAAACCCAGCACACAGACTGGGTAGGACTGGATCCTGATGACAACGAGCCAGCAACCCAAATCGATCCGACCGCCGGAATCCACGACGACAACCATAACTCCATAGAGTATAGACTTATTCGACAACTGGAAAAATCAGAGCATATTGGTGTAACTTATAATGCATCTATAACATAATTTAAGCCATCATATCAAAATCAGAGGAAAGCAAATAGCCAATTTCAGCATTTTTGAGGAAGACAACTGGAAGATAAAGATAAAAAGAGTTACAATATACGCACAAAATACTTATAGAGATATAATAGGATGACGATATAGAAGGAGGCAAACCTGCCAAGACTTATGTTAATTCATTGTCTTGCAGAAACAAATGGAACCTAAGCTTCCATCCCACTCTATGAGTATGAAAAAAAGAGTGAATTCCAGGAGTAAAATAAACTGACAATTTATTTTCTTGGATAATAAATTAATAACAAAGGTCATCAGTGAACAAAATAAATCAGCATTTTTTGAGAAATTAAAAAAAAAAACTCAATAAATTAAGCATAGACAACCAACTGCACTGATAACTTCAGTCTAAACTGCTTACTATGTTGGGATTAAACCTGCAGAAAGTGTAAAATTAATCGAGAAACAGAAACACGCAGATCATGCCCTGTTGAGTATGACAGATCCTTCAATTCCAAATAATCGGCTAACAACCAATAGAATTGGAACCATTGATTGAGCATCTTACCCTCAGCGTTTCCCATGAAGATGCAACATCTCTACTAACAGAGAAATTGGCCCCTCCCCCATTTTCTGCAAAGACATACTTATCCAAAGTTACCGACTTTAGTTGTACCACTGTTCCATCCTAATGTCAATGGCCACAAATGAGTTAGCTGAAACAACAATGAGAACCCAGAAAAGAAAAACTCCAACCATTCTGAAAATCAAAAAGAAATTTCTGGAAGGATGCTCACAAGCATATCTCCATTGGGAATGCCATCAAAAAGTGAAGGCTTGATCCAACCTTCCACTACCAACCACCCTCCCAAATATACTGCTCTCACTTTAGAGTCACCATGTAATCCCACCACTAGGAAAAACAAATAGAACACACACATTAATAAAAAACAAACACTAATTAATTTTCTTGATATGGATACATTTCAAGCTCGAAACTTTTAGGAAGAACCAAAAGAATCCAAGAAATAGAAGATTAGAGTTCACCTGAGCATACTGGAGAGAACATGAGCCAAGAGCATAATAGAAATGTGCAAACCCATTTGCTAAGACACTATACCAAAAATTAATCGAATACCACGATATATGAAGCATAGAACAATAGATTTCAACAAATTAAAGCTTCAGAACATATTTAATAGCATTCCACAAATTCAATAGTCAAGCTCAAAATACTCACAAGTCTAGCTCCTGCAATCAATACCAACAATAGTTGTCAAGCTCACTCCACCAGTCAAACTGAGTCTACAGCTTCTTCCAACTACACCAGATATGCCTTGTGGGTCCGCTGAGAATAATCAACAAGGCTATCCAAATACCAAATCCAAACCTCAACAATCTAAATAGAAGCAGTTAAGATCGAGTTAGTATTATGACAAAATTAGATAACTGACATAAATTTTCATCTTCTTGTGGAGATCATATGAGAGCACAAGGTGATGGGTCGTACATAGCCGATGTGGCTTCATAGGATGGTTGGGCCTGAAGTAGACGCTGCCCACATCCCCTACAAAACCCAATTTTCTTCTCAATTTATGTAATCAAAAGTGGAGTCAATGGACATGAAACTGGTTCCTCTGCAAGTAAGTTCCTCAAGACCGAAATTCCCTGCCACAATAAAACCCATTTCAAATTTCAACTACAAATAGGTAAATGATAACACAGACAAAATAGAAAGCACAAAAATTGCAATTACCAATTGTTGAAAGTAGTGATGAGAAGGCCTTGGAATGGTTGGAGAAGATGGTCTGCTGCAGATTCTCTGCAAATAAGGCAAACCAGCTGCGCATAGAACAAAGTAAGATTCTTTCTATCAATGAAAGCAAATAAGCAAAGCAAGATCAGATTTTGAAGCTACTAAGCCAATGAATAACCAACAAACCTGGTTATAATCGAGATTAAAAACCAAACAAAATGCAGTTCTTCACCAAAACAAATCAAAATTTAACTCACCAAGAATAGCTGAGAAACCCCCAAATTGAAGAACCCACAAATGGACCCTAGTTTCAACTCCGGAATTTCGATGTCTAGATTTAAACTCTAATTTCCTCTATCTTCTCCCCAGTACGAAGAACCCACAGATGGATCGAAACCCTAATCAATGAGTATAGTGATGGATAAGTACAGTCGAGCTTTAATCGAAATGTATTTTGATGGCATATGGTGTTTTGCTGAGAGACCCATGTATGGTGTTTTGATGAGATCAGATCGATGGTGTTTTGATTAGATCAGATCGATGGTGTTTTGAGAAGAGAGCTGCTCGAAGAAAGATAGTTGAGGAAACTGCTATTTTGACTAAGTGTTGGTGGGAGACGGCAAATATCATTCAATAGACCTAGCTGCTAGCTAATTATTAAGTTGTACCAACACGTGCTATTAATATGAATCAGACAATATAGACCAAGTTTTGTTGTCTGATTTTGAATAAATTAAACTTGACCCAATTCCAAAGAGGGAAAAGTTCCCGCTCATATGCAAACCAAAGTAATATGTTAGGCGGTGCCCATTTACACAACACAAATAACTCATTTGGTTGTGGGATCATCAATCTGGTGTATATCTCAATCAAAACTTGTAGGTTTTGGGGGGGTTTGAGTGCCATTTTGGGCCAAATATAGGCACATCCAGACATTTCCCTCTTGATCACACAACAAAAGGTAAAAAACGGTTGTATCATATTTTGCATGCTACTCTCATACAACAGATATAACTATGCTGTTGTAGGATGTAGTACCAATTTAGAGCTAAATTTGAGTCGATCTAGGAGGGAAATCTGCCACTATTTTTTTTTTATTCACACAACAGAATAATCTTGTAACCATTGTGCAATGACCTCCTAGATAAAAACTTCAGAATTTTAACCACCTTATACAACGTCAGTTTAGTAAACGTGTTGTCTGATTCACTTTGTAACGTCCCGAACCCAAATTCACCGGTTTACTAGTCATTTGGACAGTAAACGGTAATTTGTTTTACTTTTACTCTTTTTCAGCAACTTTAGTGGCCCTAAAAGTTGACTTTTTGTTCGGGTCAAAATTTGAGTAAATGCTTTCCTACAGGTTTTGGGTAGCCTACTTTTAGGGGAAGTTTTGCCAAATTTTTGGTAGAATTTCTTCTAAAGTGGGCCCCGCAGGGCCACTTCGGATTTCAGGGTGAAATCTGGGGCGGGTCCTGTCACACTTTCCTTCATCACACAACAATTTTTTTTTTTTCGTTGTGCCAAAAGTGTTGTACGTGTGTTAAGGTTATTGGTGTAGTGATTGATCCTGAAGCAGATGGAGTTAGTAGCGACTCTGAAGAGGAAGCATTTGTCAGTGGTACACTTTTGATACTTTTATATATTCATTAACTTTAACAATTTGTTATTTATATCATCACTATTTATTATCCTGTTATGTATTTTGGCAGAGAAAGGGGTGCCTAACTTCTGGCTCTATGCATTGCAAAACAATGACTATATAGACGACGAGGTGGGTGTTGGTGCATACTGTTTCTCGTTTATAATGTTTACATGGTTGTAACTTGTGTATAAAATCCTTCTTTGTTTTCTCTCGTATCTTCCCAATTAGATTACTTATCGTGATGAGCGAGGGGTGGACAAGGAGGGGTGAGGCATCATGCATCTTAATTGGAGTGGAAATTTTCAGTATTTTCTGTGCAGATTTAGAACTGTTTGAGTATTATCGAGACTATCTTTGCATAATACTGATTTGAATATTGATGTGCATTTGCATTTGCATTTGGTTCTCTTGGGTTTTGTGCAGATTAGCTTGGTAGAAATGCCAGAGCGTAGCAAGAAAAAGTTGATGGCTTTGACCACTAATGTGATGAGAGATGATAGTGATAAGGTAAAGTGGTCATGCTTATTCTCACTTGGTATTCCGATGTGAATTATGTGTATTGAGATTCATTGCCTTTTTAGTACCTTTTAAGTTCAGTCATGTCGGTATTTCTTTTTGTTGAGTTTAGTAATACCAGAAATCACTGTCATTAGGTTTATGTTGCACTGTGAAACTGACTTTGTCATTCTCTTGCAGGGCCTTGGATTACAAGTTATGAAATATTCGGCTGCCAAATATGAAGAGGTAGGGTGTGAAGTGAAATGGATGGGCAAGCCTGATAAGGTGATCTAGTCACATTGGTCTGGTTACCGTTGTTAACTTCACTTCATGTGAACCTTTAGCTTAATACATATTTCTCTTGCACTTGACTACCAAGATGAATTTTGAGCAAGGCTACTTTTTGCTTTGAAGCAAAGTTTGGTGTAGAAATTTTGTAGATTGTTGCTCATATGTTTCTAGGCTATCCTTTGTAGGTTTTGGGGTTTTCTTTTGTGACATATGTTCAATCATGAATTTGGAAAGAAAATTAATGGAAAGTCCCAATTTTTGGATGATTATGAAATGCATTTCTTTTCCCAGCAGCAGCTAGATGCAAACTTAGCTCATCACGCTTGTCAAAATGAAGTGAAGTATATAAAAGCATAACAAAACAGTAATGCCAAGGAAAACGAAGTCACTTGAGAGATTAGAAATCAGTATCAAAATGAAAATCGATGTCTTATGATTATTAATGTATCGAGTCGTGTCCGCAGAACCGATGTACTCAAAACCAGTGCACATCGATTTTACAAAACAAAAGCGATGTCTACAATGAAGCAACACATCGGTTCTAGAAAAAGCAAGCGATGTACATAAAACCATTGAACATCGTTTAGCTTAAATGAAATCGATGTGCTGTGTTAAATGAAACATCAGTCCTTAAAAAAAAACTGATGACGCCTAAAGATATAGACATCGTTCCTAAGAAAATAATGTGCCAAGCTACATGTAAAAATGGCCACGAACAAACAATAATCATGGGAACTGATGTATAGAAGTGTACTAGACATCGGTTCTGAAAATAGAAATCGATGCAAATGTTCACGTAGGTATTGTTCGATATATACTTTATTAAGCATAAAATGTGAAAATATGAAGAATTAGACAAAGCTAACATACAAAAATATGATGATTATAACGATTATACATCGATTTGTTTTTTAGAATCGATGTTGGTTGTTGTCTGGGACATCGGTTAAAAACGCGCTTATACTGATGTCTATATCTTTCTCTACATCCACTAAGACATCGGTCGAAAATTAGTTTAACATCGGTTCTGGACTGATGTCTATGAACAAAATTCTAGTAGTGTCCATAAGGAGTGGCTCCACCATAGTCTCCTCCTCGAGCATTTTTAGAAACCTCTTCCTACATTAATTTAACCTTGGAGCGAGGCATCACCTCAACACCATCCATCTTTGCATTCTTTATTTTGTTTTTAGAAACCTTGGGCCTTCCTAACTTCATCTTCTTAGGACATATATATAGTCAAACGACCCTGCACTTGAGGTAATGAGAGCGCCATATCCTCAGTCACAGGAAGGTCGATTATAGGGAGAGCTAATAGGCACTTTTTTTTCCAGCCTCAGTATAGCCATCTTAACAGTACGTTTTTGTCCACTGAGCTCCATCACCTTTTTTACAATCATCGGTGTAGGCAATACCCCACTCTTGCACGCCAAAATAAACTGAGCACCCAAAGATGCACCCACAAGACTTCGTGTTGGTTCCACCACCGGCAACACTGGTGTGATCAGTTTCTTCAACAAACCGGCAGTCTGCAGGCCAGAGTTCAGGTGCTTTGAGAAGAACACAGCTTGGTTCTTGTGTTGGATAGCCTGTGATGCTGCAACCAGGGTCAGAAAACCTAGGTCTCTAGAAACCCTAGAATTTTCAGAACTCCTAGCTAGGGACAACAGCAGTATCATAACTTTCCCTAGCAGCGGCGATAGACAGTTCCGCCATCGTACCCACCAGCGGTGCAGCCTCCAACATTGCACAAAAAACAGATCACATCCCTCCACACCATGGATAAACAAACCAAAATCCTTACACAACCCTTTCATGCACCCTTCATAAACAAAGGATAAATTAACCTCAACGGTAGAAGAGAAACAAAACTTACGAAAGGTCCTGAAGCAATGGCGTGTATCCATCACCATCCAAATTTGTTGTTCTTCATCTTTCTTATTAAGAGCCATTGACCCGCAAGGGCGGATCCAAGTAGAGTGTTGGTTGGGCTTAAGGCTGCCACTTGGTTTGGTAATTACCAAACCGACCGAATACCAACCGATATTTTAGATTTGGTAAACCTACTTTTTGGTAACCGAGACCGATAAAACTGAAATAAAAAATTACCGAAAAAGTTGGTTTGATTTTGGTAAATACCGAATCTACCGATTATCTAAATATTAGCTTTATATACTATGGTTTTCAATACACATATATATTAAGAAATAAACATAAAAGTTTTCATAATAGTATGAACATTACTCAATATACTACATAATTAATAGTACATGTATTTTGAGCAAGGTTCTAAAAATCGGCCTGGGCGGCCGCCTCCATACCGTTCATATTTTAGGCTAATCGATCGAGCTGGGCGCACTACAACAGAAAGTCTTTTTAGCGTCCAAGTTTTTTGCGAGGAATTTATTTTCCTCAGTAAATGTCACTTTTTACGAGGAATATGTTGATTCCTCACTAAATGTCATTAGGTTTTCTGCGAGAAACATATTTTCCTCACTATACACCACTTTTTACGACGAATATTTCAGTTCATCACTAAAGGTGACCATAAATTGGTCTCCTAAATCATCATGTTATTACCGAGGAAATAGGAGACTTCAGTGAGGAATTTTTTCATTGCGAAAAAAGACATTCAACGAGAAATTAACAATTTTGTCGTTATTAGTTTGGCGGAAAATTAAGTAAAACCCACCAAATTCAACAACGACAAAACTATGATTTCCTCGCTAACAGTCCATGTTTTGCGAGGAACTATTTCCTCGTCAAAAGAAGCATTTAGCGAGGGAAATACACTTTCATCGTTATTTGTTTGGCGGAAAATTATGTAAAACCCGTCAAATTCAACGACGACGAAATTATGGTTTCTTCGCTAAAAGTCCATGTTTTACGATGCACTATTTCCTCGTCAAAAGAAGCAATTAGCGAGAAAATAAAGATTTCGTCATTATTTGTTTGGCGGAAAATTATGTAAAACCCGCCAAATTCAACGACGATGAAACTATGGTTTCCTCGCTAAAAGTCCATGTTTTACGATGAATTATTTCCTCATCAAAAGAAGCAATTAACGAGAAAATAAAGATTTCATCATTATTTGTTTGGCGGAAAATTATGTAAAACCCGCCAAATCCAACGACGATGAAACTATGGTTTCCTCGCTAAAAGTCAGTGTTTTGCGAGGAATAATTTTCTCGTTAAAAGAAGCCATTAGCGAGGAAATTACACTTTCCTCATTATTAGTTTGGCGGAAAATTGTGTCAGACCTGCCAAATTCAATGGCGACAAAACTACAGTTTCCTCGTTAAGAGTTCTTGTTCTGCAAGAAACCATTTTCTTGTAAAAAATAAAAAAAATTAGCGAGAAAATAACGATTTTGTCGTTATTAGTTTGGCGCAAAATTGTATAAGACCCGCCAAATTTAATAGCGACAAATGTGAGCATTCCTCGCTAAAAGTCTCATTTCAGTGACGAATGATTTCCTCACCCTTTATACATTTAGATTTCTCTCTTATCAGTTCTCTATGAAACTCTTCTTTGTGGGTAAGTGTCTAACATCCTCTCTCTAAAACTCTTCTTTAAATTTGTTGCTATGCATGTATACCTCGATTGTCTTGGTCGTCGTTACTGTTCAATGGCTTTGCCTTAATTTGCAGCTATTCAGTGTATATTTGATGAAATATGAGAATGGTTAATTTGATGGTCTTCCTCTTAGATAGCAAGCAATTGAGCAAGGCAGAAAGTTAATGCCATAAACAAAGGAAAAAAAACTTGCGTACGAGTCTACTAAATCCATGTACAAGTTGTATCTCAATTTATTTGTTTCTAGTTTTTCTTTTCCCTAATTTAAATTGAAGTTGTCCTTTTGGTTAATCGATTTAGGAGTCCATTGTTTATCTTATTGCTTAATTCCTCTTATATGAAAAGTTCTTGTCGTAGTTAGAAGATTGAGGATTCATCTTTTTTGGTTTTTTGCTTTGCGGCTTCATACTGTTTTTTTTTTTTTGGTCATCTTCCATTGCTGCAATTTTCTGTTTTACTTTTGTAGTCTTCTTTTGTAAATTTTGCATTGGCTTGTTCCTCTCTTGTGGGGATGGGACTAGTAATTGCAAACGGCTGGGCCTGTTAAAGTCTTGCTATGTGAGATTTGACTTAGTTTTTTTTTTTTGGGAAATGATCATTTACCCAATTTCAGCTTAAAAATTGTCCACTTGCTCGACCAAGAGTTTAAAAACCCCATTTACCCAAAACACTCTAAGGGATTATTTCCCCTTTACCCAATTAATTCTTTTTTATTTCTTTTTATTTATTTTTGGGACTTTTTTGCCCTCTCCTTCTTTCTCACTTAGAGGGAGAAATCATCCTCCCCCTTGCCGGACTTTGGTGACCAACGGCCGACCGCCGACTCCGGTGACCGGACTCCGGTGACTAGTGGCCGGCCTCGGACTCCGGTGACCGGAATCCGGTGACAGGAATCGCCGAGTAATCATATTATTGCCCCCCAATAATCATATTATTGCCTCCCAAAAATCATATTATTGCCTCCAATAATCATGTTATTGCCGTCCAGTGAATTATATGAACTCCCAAAACCAAAATGAATACACTACAGGCACAATTGATCAATTTATAATCATATTATTGGTTCCCAATAATCATATTAGTGCCTCCCAATAATCATATTATTGCCCCCCAATACAAAGTCCAATGTCTCTACTGTCTCCCAATAGACCACCAAAAATGCACCATTTTGTAGGATTCACTGATAATTTGACTTTAATACATAGAAAACAACAGGTAACTTATCAAAACACCACACTATAGTGATCCATGTCCCTCGTATCAAAGTCTACTGGGGGCCAATAATGTGTCTACTGCCCCCTAGTAGACCATCAAACAAACCCCACAGTTACATTGCAATCTCAGGATACCAGGAAAAAAAAAAAAAAAAAGTGCTCTGGGCACCCAGAAATTGCTCTGGGCACCCACGTCTAAAGCTGATCGTGATTTCTTGCCGGTGCTGGTGTAAGAGAGAGATAGGTGATTGTGCTTGGTTGTATTTGAACTCGTTTGTGTACGAGAGAAGCATGGGGTTGATATCGTCAGTGTCGGGGCGAGAGACGGAGATGATGGTGGTGGTGGGCAACTCCTCGAAAATCCTCGGGGACTGGAACAACGGTTGCCGGAACGATAGAGGCCTAAACCCTCAAAGCCCCAGAACCGAAACACCCAGAATTCCAAACCCCAAAATCGAAACACCACCCAGAACTTCAAACCCAATGAAAGGCCCAATCTTTCGAAACCCCCTTTTCCTTCACTCCCTGATGTCACCAGCAACAGTGAAAAAGCAAAGACCTTTGAGAATCTTCCGAAGCTGCCGTTGATTTCAGCCACCAACATTGGAGTTTGGTACGAAGAAGCTGAAGAATTGGAAGGCAAAGTGGTCGGGAAGATGAAGAAAGCCGAGGCAAGGAGTGACAAGGAGTGGCGATGGTCGGGATCACCGATCAATCGAACGGCGACGAGGACGTTGAAGTGGCTGGATCGCCGATCAATCGAACGGCGACGAGAACGTTGGATCGCCGACTGGAGCTTCATCGTCGTCTTCAGGTTTGGACTGCATCTCCGGCGCGGCGATCAGAGAGAGAGAGACAGACCGGAGGTGGAGATCATGGGGAGGAGAGAGAGAGAGAGTGGAGGTGGAGGTGGAGATCGGGGGGAGAGAGAGAGAGTTTGGGAAGGAGAGAGAGACTGATAGGAGATGGATGGGTTTTAATTTAATTAACAGGGGCTAAAATGTCAATAGATGTAAGATTGGTTAAATGAGGTTAAAAAACTCTTGCTGGAGTAAGTGGGCAATTAGTAGTCTAAAATTGGGTAAGTGGTCACGGCCTCTTTTTTTTTCTCTGATTGTTCAATTAATATTTCTTTACTTGTGGTTATTATCTCTACTTGTGATTAATGCAATACTAGCTATCTAGCTAGCTGACTTGTCAACTAAAAGTTCAAGTTCATAATCATCTGTGATCGCGTGTTTTGTTAAATTGACTTATAGTATTGTCGTTTCTCTTGTAGTCTGAACAAAATGCTTTGGGCTTCACAGTTATAGACTTGGTATCCTAGCCCTATATAATAGCACTACACATTCATAATACTTTGCTTGAAAAGGAATGATTTCTTTTTGTGTGTTTTAATTTATAGATTTCTCTGCTAGCCCTATTTATGCTTGGTTCAGTGATTAAATTTATAGGTTTCTCTGAAAACAATTACAATTAATAACCAACCAAATATTTTGTTATAACGTACTTATATATTTAGCAGTTATAACAACAGTTGCCATAATGTATCTTCAAACTTTTAAGAAGCGGTTGACTATTGCTACAATTGACGAGCTAAGTGATATTGTAATGTCAGCGAATATTCAAAGGCCTACTTTAGGTACGCATTGTATTATCTTTGTTAGAATTAGAGAACAAGTTATTATGTGGTTCACTGATCAAAACTTCTGTTAAAGGTTTAGAAAGAGAAGAGCGGCGAAAGACTAGACAACTGCATTCTAAGAAGCTACGTTCCCAACTTAATCGTAGAATACCCATCACTTTGATACAACATAATGGAAGAGCCACAGGTCCATATGCAAAACTATTTGTGAATGATATCAGCTTAATAGTTAGGAACCTTGCACCTCTGAATGTAGAAAAGTGGAACGACATTGGATCAACTGATGTGATTAAGATGATTGAAAGAATAACCGTGAGCAATAATTTCTTATTTCTCAAAAACTTTACATTTTTGTTTTTCGTTAATAATTTTTTTACATTTATACTAGTATTCTATTTAATAGAGTTTACTAAAATGTATGCAGAGCAAGTTCGACATTAATATGTCCCTTCCTTGGGTCGACTACTATGTAAACAAGATGTGTATGGCAGCATTTTTAAAATTCCGCTATGATCTAAAGAAGCATTTTGAGAAATTCCCAACAGTAGATGAAGCACGAGCAAACAAGTTGAGAACAATACTATAGGAAACAATTGAGTTAAGGATGCCCTGGGAATCGAGTTAGAGATTACTTACTGCTTTTTGTTTATCTCATGCACTACTCAAAAAAAAAAAAAAAAGGCTTTCTAACAGAACCTGGTGCATAAAATGCAAGTTAGACGACAATTCGATCCTCAAATTGTTGATAGAAGACAGAGCCCAAAAATTAGTCAGTGTCATCACTAGGTGAGTTATATTCTCTTATTTTTTATATGTATAATATATACTCTATGCTAATTTGTATGTGTGTTGATAATATATACGAGTTTAATTATGCACAAGAACCCTAGATGCATTCCCGGCGTGTGCGTAGGCTAACGTAGATGGTGACCGGATGAAATTTAATTTTGATTGCTTGATCATGAGAATTTTGAATGTTTTGACTTTTGTTTTTGATGATTGAGTGATGTTTATTGTGCTTTCATGACCTGTTATTCATGCTAGTGTGGAATTATACATGTTCATTGCTTTCTTCAGTAGGTTTACTAGTACATAAAATAGAAGGAAAATAAAAGATATTGTGATTATAATTATTAAAACAAAATTAACATATAAGTAGTTCCAACGCCGATGGAAAACATATTCCTCGTTGTTAAGTATCTTTAACGAGAAAACTTTTTCTCGCTGAAAGAATACATGATGCAATGAAACAAAATATCCTCACTAAAAAAAGTTTACAGCGAGAAAAAGCTTCCTCACCCAAAGCTTATAACGACGAAAATTCGTCGCAGAAAAAGTAGTTTAAATATTTTATTTATTTACATTTTTTAATTTTAGTTATCATTGGCTAGGAAATAATTAATTTTGCGACGAAATCTAGTATGTCGGAAAATATATTTAACGACGTCTATTTTCTAATCGTTGAACTTTTTTAACGAGAAAAAAGTATGGGTTTGAGTGAGGAAATAAATTGTCGCTATAGAATAACAGCGAGACAAATAGATTTCATCACGGAAAGGGTTTGACGAGGAAAGGGTTCGTCGCTGAACCTTTTCTTGACGAGCATTCTCCGACGAATTGAAGACGAAAAGAATTTCCTCGCGGAAGTACTTCCGCGACGAAATGTCTGTTTTTAGCGAGGAATTTGTTTCTTGCAAATGAGGTTTTTTGTTGTAGTGGCGCCGGGCTAAAAATCAGTCGCCTAGGCGGGTCGTCCTGAGCACTGTGCAATTAGGCGCTGCTGCCGTTTTTTTTTTTTTTTTTTTTAGCTCAAACGGGGTAAAACATCAAAGATTGAACTCAAAGTCTCAAACAGTCCAACTCGAAACCTAAACTCACTGTTGCCGTCTCTCTCCCTCTCTCCGGCACGGCCTCTCTCCCTCTCTCCGGCAAGGTCGCACGACCTCACGACCTCTCTCCTTGAGGACCTTGATTGACTGACTCTCTCTATCTCTCATGAATTTCTGGGTTGAAATCGTTGAATTGGTAAGTTGAATGTCTGGGTTTAATGTTTTCAATCGATCTGTTCGATTTCAGTGAGGCCGCTTGGGTGTAGGAGAAAGCGAGAGAGTGCAGTCGAGCGAAGAAATAGAAGAGACAGAGAGAAATTGGAACCCAGCAAAGGACTTTTCATTTGCTAATATTACAGAAGCATATGTTTGTGTGTACTTGCAGTTTGGCAGACATGTAGCAAGTAGACGTGTAGCAACCATACACGTTTAGCTAAATTGCACGTTAGTGCACTGATATAACACACCTACCAAAAGAGTGCACTGATGATATAACAAACTCAATATCAATGAAAGGATAACAAACATGTGATTGCTAAATTCTTAATCTTATACTATATTTTGACTATTTTTAAACTTGTAATTAATTGTTAGACTTTAAATATATTTATTTATATAATTATATATCATAAATATAACTAAAAATCAAAACCCGCCTAGGCCCCGGGTCACCGCCCGACTAGCACCTAGCATTTTTTAGAACCTTGATTTTGAGTAACCTAGTCCAAGAGGTTAAATAACCTAGTTTTATTGAAAACAGATAAAATTTGATGTCATATATACAAAAGAAAGCTATGATTAGTAGATGAATACGAAGTTTACGGTTATAAAATTGAAAAACCTAATTTTGTTCATTTTAATTTATATTACAGAGAATTAGTTGTTCTAAAGTTGGTAATACCGAAAACCGAAATACCGAATTTGGTAGATATGATTAAAAACCGAAAATTTTGGTTGGTAATTGGTAGCTCAATTTTGAAACCGAAAGGTTTGGTTTTGAAGTTGGTAATACCTATAACCGATTCGAACCGACTGAGTGACAGCCCTTGGGCTCAAGCCCTACCCAGATTTTTCATATATATAACTTAGTAGATGTATTATCTGCATGTTTGGAGGTTTTGCTGCATTGGTTAAGTGCTATGGCTTTTAGAAAGCCCACCCAAGTTTGAATCCTATTGTAGTTGTATTTTCTTACCTTTTTTTTTCTTTTACTTCATCTTGTCTTTTAAATCCATAGTGGGTTCTAAGTTGGACCTTGGGCCTTCTTTGTGTGTGGCTTTGGATTTGTTTGGTCTTTACTCTTTAGATTTGTATTTGTATTTGTATTTTATCTTGGGCTTGCATTTTAATACAAAAAGAATGTTAGGTCTTTTTTTTTTTAGTGAGTTGGTTGCAAAGATACATGGATTTTGTTTTCATTCGGAGTTCAAAGTTTTCTTTATTTTGGATGTAATCCTAAAAAGTGAGTGTGCTAGATGTGTGTTCTTGTAATATACTATATAATAACTCTTTTTAAGGACACTTATGGGTGAGTCATTACTGTACTACTTTCACTATAATAAGATTTTCAACCTCTTTCAATTACACTTATTCGGCTCTTCAGGGCTTAGAGTTGTACCAAAAAAAAATATTTTGGCCTTCGCCTAAAAAAAAAAAACCCAAATATGTAGCCCTATCCATGTTCGGATCCTGGATCCGCCCCTGATTGACCCAACCTCTCCACCTTTGCAATAGAATATCCGATCATGGAGTGCCAATTTGTTGCGAAGAGCAGGTAGCAAACCCCTAACCGTCAGGCAAATTTCCATGGAATGAAACAGGGTTGAATCCACCGCTGAAACGTCATCATACAGCATACCACCAATATGTTATATTGGTAAAACCAATGGCCTCCATTTAGGTACTTGTTCCGATTTGACTCGCGATCAAATCAGAACACAAACCTCTTCCCAACAACACGCACAGACAATCCATTTCTCATACGCTAGATCCTAGGAATAATGCCAACAAAATCAGGAACGTTAGGGTTGCCTGTGAGAAGCCGTCCTACCATATAGTGGTGGTTGTCTTGTAGCGCTGCCACACTAGCCAACCCAAAGTCAACGTGAGCCTCATCAGACAAAGCAAAAGCTGAAGCCAAACTTGAGATCAGATTTGCCATTGAAAAAGTTGAGAATTGTCGTTGACAAAGGTCGACGATAAACCCTAAAAAATCTGCATTATTATATACACATACATGTGTATATATGTACATATCTCTATATGTGTGAGCGCGAGCCCGTACATTATGATTTTAGAAGGAGTTTTTTTTATTGGAATCTCCAAATTTACTCATTTGACCTCTATGCTTTTTATACCTCTTATCAAATTTTCAAATACTAAATTTACTCACTAAACTTCCTCAAATAATCTCACTCATATAATTTGCAAACAAATTATTATTTTTAAAATAAAAAATTTAGTCATTTCAATGATTTAATCACTCTATAAATCTTAACTAAATGCACATTTCTTAATCAAACTTGAGTTTCAAAAATTAATGTCTAATCAATAAGAAAATGCCATGAACTATTCTGTTTTTTTTTTTTCAATTTTAGCTGTGCAAAAAAAAAATGAAAAAATCATTTGTTTTTATTCTAAAAAAAATCACTTGTTTTTTAATGTTTATTTTTTTTTCTGTATTTTTTGTACCACATGATTAATTATTTAAATATTTTTAGTTTTTTTTTTTTGCACAATATAATGGATTGACTTAGATTTAGGTCATAAATCATAAGAGGATTGATTACAAGCATTTTTATGCGTGTAATTACGTTCTAAACACTAGAATTAAGCTAATCTCTAAAGTAATTATTATGTAATTAATATATTTTTATTTATATTGTAGTAAATAAGCGGAGTTGAGAATTTTGAAGGAAAATTGTGCAAAATTGGAGCTAATTGGAGTTTCCGATAAAAAGACGAAAATTCAACACCGAGTCAACCGTGATTATATTGATGTCATGAAAGGGAGCGGAATCTAATTGTCTCCAATAAAACAAAAAAAAAATTGAATGAAAAGAAGGATTAAATACTGTGAAGAGAAGTGGATGTTTAATTAATTAATCCTTAATTAACTAATTAATCCTTGATTAACTAATTAAACATAATTGTTGGCCAAAATGCCAATATTTTGGCCATAGGTGGTGCACGTTCTCCCCATTCCAATTAACCAAAAAAAATCCCATCAGCTTTTCCCTTCCCACGTGCTGCTCTTCTTCTTCTTCCTTTGTTTTTTCTTCTTTTCTTTTTCCTTTTTTTCCTCTCTCCTATCCCATGGTGCCAGATGTCCCTATCACTCTTCTTCCTTCTTCACTTTCCTCACGACCAGCCACAGCCACACATTTTAATACCCATTCTTCCTCTTTGATATATATTGGGGGAGACCAGACCTCACCCGAGACACACAGCAGCCGCACTCATTCATTTACCCTTCCTCTAACACCGAACCAACCACCCCATATTCATCTCTTCTTCTTCCCACCGAAACTCACCACCACCAAGCACCAACCCATTTTCTATAATTTCTTCACTACTCCACCACTAATTATCATCAATTTCACAAGATTCAAAGGGAAGCTCAAACATCAAAAACTTCATCAAATTAAATTTGGATAAAAGTAATGAGCTATAAATCAAGGCTAGCCATAATTGCTTTATAGAAATTTGTGGCTTGTTCTTGTTACTCCTACTTTTCTTCACTTTGTTCCTCTTTAAATTATGTATATTGATGTTTGTTTAGTGATGGGTAGTGAGTAGACTTGTTGTTGGGGGCCAGGGTTGTGTGCCCTAGTCCAAATCTTGTGTAAAAGATGCTTATTTTAATGTAATGATGCAATTTTCATATGATGGATGCTTATATATATTTTTATTGGGTTAAAATGCATGTCTAGGAGCCTAGTCAACTCTAAGGTGTGTATTTTGAGCATGTCTAGGATGGAGTTAGAGGTTTGACCCCCTCTAATTCCTAAGCTAGAAACCTTCAATTTCGTATTTGAGGGGTTATAAGCATGGTGATTTACACCTGTTGCGTGAATGCGCGGGCGGGTCGCTTAATAGTCTAATTCCTCGATCTTTAGGCCTCTTGATGCGAATTAGAGACCCTTGAACCGGCTTTAATTCGTGCCAAATGAGTTCCTACGACCCTTGAACCGGAATAGGAATACCATAAAAGGGAATTTCGGTCCTTGAGCCTTGAACCGCCTTGGATACGACTATCGCCAAAGTAGAAAATTTGCATCTACATTAGATTAGCTTCCGATACATGAGATTTGGGTGAAGGAACCTCCCTAGCACCCGACATTCCCATTTATATTATTTACACTTTTATTAATTTCTTTGCATTTTTAGTAGTTGCTTTACATTTTATTACTTTTTGTTAAGTTCAAACCAACTCTCAAATATTAAATCCATCGACTCATTTGTGTATACCCATCTTGAGGCTACAAGTTAGTGGCTTTGAATAGGCTTGGTGTGAGCTAAGCCGAGCATTGCCAAGGCTTGGTGCATTGATTGTTTATAGTTTTTATTTTACTTTTTATTTTTCTTGTGTGCTTTTAGTATCCTACCGCCAATTATCTTGGTTAGATCCAACACCTAATCCCCGAGGTACGATAAACGTATTTCCCTTACTTGACAACGATTCGTACGCTTGCGAGAGTCTATGAGTCAAGTCAAGGATTTATTTTGTTTTCCCTCACCAATATGCGTTCAACATATATATCATACATTTTTATGTCACATGGACACATGATCTTAATCATATATTTAATTCTTATTAAATATATATGAATGCTTTAATGAGTAGGTAGTGAAATTGGAAAATGAAAATAGATAAGGAAAATAATATGAAATACAATCTAATATTATTGAATTGAAAAGTCTATATAATATAAATATAATATTTTTCAGTATAATTATTGTCCTTAATAGTCATTTTATAGTAGGTTATATATGTCATTTAATAATTCATAATAGAGTGAGGTCAAGTGAGCAAATTTAGATGTCCCAATAGAATCTCTCTTTTAGAAGTAAACTAAAAATAGATCACTTGCCAATTAATACGTAATATAGTTGACTTAACAAGTGGATAATATTGTTTGTATATCACGATATTAAACTATCTAGTTCAAACATTCATCCGAAAATCAATTGATAATAAATAAAGATCTTGATTTTGTATATTTGACATCACATTTAAATTCACAATTAAGCTTTGAGCTTTTGACATAAGTTCTATTCTCTCAAGACTACACATAAAATACCATGTACAGTAGAATCTCGATAATTTAATACTAGATAAATTAATAATCTTGATTAATTAATATTTTTGGCCATTCCTGACTTGGGGTCAAAATGCTAAATTAATAATTAGCTAAATTTATAAGATAATACATTAAAAAAAAATTTATATAGACCCCATGTGATATATAAATTAATAATTTCTTGATACATAATGTTTATGATTAACTATGAGGCTTTCAAATGGGGTCACAACAAGTGCACAGACAAGATATCTAGCCGAAAATATGGCAAGGATGGTTGTGCAGATGTGACAACCAAGCAAAATTGGCAAATCCGCAGAATTATGCTGACAGATGTACCCGAAATTCTAGTCTTGCTGAAGTAGGCAATTTACTTGATAATCCAACTGTAACAAACTTGCAAGTAATCTAACTCCCTCATAGGAAAACAGTACCCTGTTTGGTTATAACTGAGCTTTAATTTCATACAAATGTATTATTTAGGTGTTGATTGATCATGTGGTGCTTCAAGTTTAGATATGATATACTTTAGTCTTTATAGTTTTAATTTAGCAATCACATCGCTTAGTTTATTAAATGTAGTACTACGATCCAAAACCACATCCTATTGCAAAATATGATTTAAGATCCAATTGCATTTGTTAAATGACTGCAAAGATATTAGTTGGTTGATTGACTTAATAACATATCCACAGCATCGTGCAGGCTTCATATCTAGTAGTCTAGTACTCTATATTTTACAGTAATCCTTGCTTCTAAATTTCCATATGGCTTTTATACGCAAGCCCTCAACATGATGAGTTTAAATTTCCCTTGCTTCTAGTGGTTCGTACGTATCTTAAGCAAAGCTCAACCTCGTAGACTTTGACCATGGGCCCTGTTAACATGAAGAGAGAGCTCTTACGTTTGTTTTTGCCGGTACTAGGACTTAATTTATATTGACTTCATCAGCTCTAAAAGTTGACCTTACAGTAATTATAGGTTTATTTCGAGACTGAAAGCCAAGCAAGGCGCTAAGAAAGATGGTAATCATATTAGCTAGGGAAAAATGCACCAACAGTGTCCGGAGACTCTGAGGACTGTCAAAATGATACCTGGACTTTCAAACGTATCAATGTGATACCTGGACTTCTATTTTGTTGTCAATGTGGTACCCACGTCCAGTTTCTGTCACGGCTCCGTTAATTCGGAGGGCAAAAATGACTTTTTCACTCCATTAAATTCTGAATGAATTAATTCTTCATGTTCAACCCAGCAATTCTTCATGTTCATCCTCTAAACCCAGCAATTCTTCATGTTCATCCTCTAAACCCAGCAAAAAAAAAAATTAATCCCAACAATTGTTCATGTTCTTCAACCCATTCATGTTCATCTTCTTTAACCCAACAAACCAATTTGAGCTTTCAAAAGAAGAGAGACTGATCATGGGATTGAGCTTCAATTTGGAAGAAACCCATTCCAGCCATTGATCTCAAATTGAACCAACAATCAAGAGGGTGATTTTGGTACTCTTCTCTGTGTGCAGAACATGGCTGAGGGAGAATAGAGGGGAGAGAGACCAGCATGAGGCCTCTTGAATCAATCTCACTCACCAGATCCGGACAATCCGATCCAAACCAAGGTCGGTGCTCACTCACCCACCTATTCTCCCTAAACCAGCCCCTCCTCGCCCCCGCCGAGCAGGCCTCCGTCTACTTCTTCCTCGACTCCCTCAACCCCCACGTCCCCTGGCGCACCCTCTTCCCGACGACCTCTGCTCCTACGGCCCCCACGGCGTCGTCTGCAACTTCTTCGCCAACGACACTGATCCCAGCATCGTAACTGTCCACGTCTCCGAGGTCAGTTTCGGGTACGTCTCCGACTACACCCCAAACCCGCCCTGCTCCTCCACCGCCACCCTCAGCCTGCTCCTCTTCTCCGCCTTCCCTTACCTCCGCAAGCTCTTCTTCTACCGCTGCTTCAACCAAACCACCGTCGTTTCGGTCCCAGATATTCCAGCAAGTTTCGGATCAGGTCTGGAGGAGCTCGTCTTTATAGACAACAATTGAAATCGAGGAGTACGAGGTGTTGTTGAGGGAGGAATCGGCGAGAGAAGTCACTCTTTTCAGAGAGTGGTTGATCGAGGGGAGAGGAAGAAGATCAGAGGTGGAGGGGTGAAAAAAATAAATTAAAAGAATTAAATAGCTTTAAATCCTTTTTATTAAAAATATTTAAAATGTCAGTTATATGGGCAAATTAGTCTCAACGCAAATAATTTAATATTAATACTAGCTAGATGGTCTAATTAGAATTCATCATCTAAATTCAAGTAACTCAGTCTTGGACATTAATTAACTCGAGCTGTAATTAACAATTAATTTTAGAAATTGTCAAGTAATTGTCAATATACAATTAGCCAACTTCATTGTTATTGCACGGTACATGCTGCCCTGGTACTAGAATTTTCTTACCTATGGTACTAGGGTTTCAATTTCTTCTCCATTATGACTGATCCACGACCTATCGGTCCTTGGCCCTACTTGGCTGAGGGAGCGATGTTGCAGCCTAAATCTTACACTTCAATCATAGCTTACGCGGCCGACCATTCCCATTTCTGATTTGCATGTGCCTGAGGTACATGACGGGATAACATCATTCATGATTTCGAAAGAAGGCTATCAAGTAGGTTTGGAGAAATGCAGACATATGCTCTTGGGACGTCTCCAATTGGCCTCCAGTGACAAGCCTTATACTCTTATTGATCTGTATAGGAAGCTTGGCCTTTTTTGGAGCAATAATTGGCTGTTGGAAAATCATTCCCATGGGAAAAGGTTTCTACACATTCAGTTTTGCTTCAGAGGAATCAGTCTCTAGGGTTTGGGCATAAGGTGCAATTTTTTAAAAACTTGGAATGATGAGGTTCATGAAATGGGTTTCCAATTTCTCCCTTCCAACCAACGTAATACTAGTGTGGGGAAGAATCCTCATATGGTACCTGGACTATTGTCTAATGCACATTTTGGTACCTAAACTTTCAAAACTACCCTGATGGTACCTGAACTATTGCTCCGTTTCTCCATATGGTACTTCCATTCAATCTGCCGTTAACTGTGCCTACGTGGCTCATTCTTATAGGATGACATTCATCTCCCAAAAAAAAAAAAATAGGAAAAGTTGACGGCAGATTGGATGGAAGTACCATATGGAGAAACGAAGCAAATAGTTCAGGTACTACGAGGGTAGTGTTTGAGCCCAAAAGTGATTTGAGCCATGGACTTTGAGCCCACTCTCGTTCCAGGAGATGCGACAATAGAAGAGCGGCTCAATATCCTTCAACAGAATTCTGTCACATACCATGAGAAGATGAGAAAAGCCCTAGCGGAGGACCGCCGACGGCTCGATGAGTTCACGGTTTCGATGAAAAGGCTTCATCTAGGGTCACAACAAACGCAAGAGCAATTGGATGGCATGGACCGAAAAATACAAAACAACCATGAAGAACTGTTGGCCGCGAGTAAACGCATTGCATCAAAAGTCACGAAGATCCGCAACGAAGGATCCAACGTCGCAACCCAAGTGGCCATGCAGAAGGCTGATCTTGATCAGGCCAGATGTCACGCCCCTGATTTTAAACACAAATAAAAATCGATATATAATCCCATAATTATACATGCGTGAATGTTCAGCCATCAATACCAAATACCTGGAAAACTTTTTCCCTTATACAATATACATATTGATGCCCTGAACCCACTATGTCAATATTGACCCGCCTACAGAGTCATATATAACATAAGCTTACGAATTAAATTGTCAACAACAAAATAAAACGTAAAGGCTCCTCAGAGTTTACTACATAGCGGAAGTCATAACAATGGCAAAGCCAATCAAGTTTGCTTCCTACCAGTTCTGCTGCCAACAAGCTACCTCAGCTTCAGCCCCGATTATCCTACCCTGCAGGATTAACCCCTACACCGTTGGAATGGTGCACCGGGTTGTCACACAACAAACCCGGTAAGCTTTTGCAAGCCCGTATGAGTAACTCAAAACAACTCGCACAAAACTACGGGATAAAAGCCCGCACGTTTCGATCGAGGAAACAACTCACACAAATCACGAGATAAACTCACAAAAATCACGAGATAAACTCACACAAATCACATTTAAATCAATAAACAAATCACGGGATAAACCCACACGAATCACGAGATAAAATCACACAAATCACGAGATAAACTCACACAAATCACGTTTAAATCAATAAACAAATCACGGGATAAACCCACACGAATCACGAGATAAACTCACACAAATCACGAGATAAACTCACACAAATCACGTTTAAATCAATAAACAAATCACGGGATAAACCCACACGAATCACGTTTCAATCAAGAAACAAAGCACGGCGGACAGACTAGAGCTCTAACTGATCGTATCCACTAACCCGGCCAAAGGCGTGGATTCCCGATTTTCCCACCCACGATCACATTTCGTGATCCACGACCCTTAACTCGTAAGTCTTTGGATCCACGGTATAAATACCAAAACATTTAAAGGAGTCGCACTGGACCCAAAATGTTACACGAATCTAAAATGAAAGATTCCCCGTAATTGGTCCCTATCAATTACTCCCGGTACAAGACCCGCATTTAAATAAACCACCCGCGAACTAAAATGTTCCACAAAACACAACACTTTTCAAAACAATAGAAATCAACACTTTCACAAATATTGTTTCACGAAAAGTCACGCCCAAAACAATAAAATGAACGCACTCACAATTATTGTTTTATCACACAAATCCACCAACACATATATATTTCACGTAAATATATATATACGTAGTCATCCGCTCAGGAATGCCTACTAATACCAACTATAGTTTGCAGTTAACTAAATAACTAACAAAACGATAAGGTAAGCCCGTTCGTAAATGAACATTGTGAGATTACTCACCTCGAAACTCCCGCTGCGTCTTCACACCACTAGACTACTTACAGAATGCACTCTGTCAAGCACCTAAGGAAAGTACAGCCTTGATTCAGTCAATGAAACACAAAGAATAACGTTCGAAACCCTAAATCGAACCAAAATTCCCAAAGTGACGCCAAATGAGGCGAAACCACATCCGAGACCACCCAATGTCTCCGGAATACTTCTACGATCGATATGTCCAAACCACAAGTCAATCGAACGCTCGAATCCTCACGGATCGAATAAATTCACCGATGTGAAACGGTTAAAATCAAAACAAATCCATACGAACTCCAAAATTTGCATATTATATATCGAAACGCTCGTATCAACGAGTATAACATATATAATACTAGAAACAGTCCCTTACATGGCCGGAACACCGCCGGAATGCCGCCACAGACGGAGGCGCACCGCCGCCGGCCAAAACTCATTATTTCACAAAACTCCCAACATCAAAAAGCTTTATCTAAGCATGCTTGTGGATTTTCATATCTAGCTCGAAGTCAGAAAACAAGCATAAATGGTCAAAAACTACCTCACAAGCCGTGAACAGTAATCCAAACTGAGTTGATCGAGTTTTCACGTGAATCCTTCCAAACAACCACCACAGATCGCACAAGGAGGCTGCTGCGAACTCCCCAGGCCAAGGTTGAAGCGCCGCCGACGTCGGAACAAGGATTTCCGACCGGGTTCGAAATCCTCAAACTGCACCGCCTTGCAGCGCTGTCGTGGAGGAGAATCGGCGCTAGAGGACACCAGAGGGACGACCAGACGAAGGAGACGATCCCATCTGGAAAATTTCTCGGCCGGAGACCGCCGCAATTCGCCGGAAAAGCCGAGTGCGGGTCAGGTCAGACGGGTTTCTTCGATTCTGAAGGTGCAGCCGAGAGAGAAGAGAGAGAAAGGAAACCTTCCGGAAATGGAAATAATGAAAATAGTAAGTTTCCAACTTGGGAAACTTCTATTTATACCAAAATGGAAATTCCTTCCAATGGCCATAACTTTCTCATACGAACTCCGATTGACGCGTTCCACATGTCCACGAACTCGTATCGATGCGCTCTACAACTTTTGTGAAAGAAGTTTTCGGAGAATCGCAACGAATAAAAAGTCAACCCTTGCGCCCCCCTAAAATGGCGCTTCCCGAATAATTATTCGTCCGAAACACTTCCGCTCCATCCACGAGCCACGAAACCATCCAATAACTACTAATGATTTTCCGGAAAATCCTCGGAAAATAAATACGAATTTCCGAGGCATCACACCAGAGAGGTGCTACATAAAACACTGGGAGATCCTAACGTGATTATGGGCTCTTTAATTAGGTCAATCCCCTATGTCTGGTAAGTACGTACCGCCAAATGCTCGAGACAAAGTCATCAGGAACGGCATAGGAACCCACATTCCAACCAGGAGTGAGGCGAATACTCTGACGATCGGCAAAAAAGTCGATAAAACGGCAACGGTCACGCAGAGAAAAAGAGCTTTAAATAGCGCCGGGGGAATCAACTTTGAACCCGTCATAGCTGCCCAATATGACAGCGATGAATACGAGTGCATATTTGAAGAATCTCTAGGGGTTGACCAGGCTGAAAGTTCAGCAAAGGTCACCACAGCCGCAAAAAGTCAAGTAGGTGCAGGACTTACGCTGCAAACGTCAGGCCAACCCAAGACGACTCGCGTAGGCGGCATATCATGGACCGACCAAACCTTACAGGCGCCACCCTTGAACGGGCCATTCGGTGAAACCTACCCGGATCCCATGTTCATAAGCAGAGAAGAGGTTAGGGCCGCAAACCAGAGGCCTAACTTGGAAGAAACCTACCAGGGGTCCTTCCCACTGCATATTACACAGACACCCTATCCTAGGGGATATAAGAACATTATGTTCTCTACTTTCTCGGGAGAAGAAGTCGAAAGCGCCGCGGCCCATTTGGTTAGGTTTCGAGTGCAGTATGGCCAGTACCAGAACGAAGATAATCTGAAGTGTAACATCTTCGCCACTTCTTTATCAGGGTCTGCCTTCACCTGGTTCACTAAGCTACAACCGGGATCAGTTGCGAGTTGGCCTGCAATGGAGAAACTGTTCAAAGAAACCTTCGGGACCATCGAGCCGGAAGTAGATCTGGCCTCACTCATTCAGATGGCTCAACAGCCAACTGAATCCGATGTCACGTACCTACAACGCTTTCAGATCCAGAAAGGAAAGTTGAACGTGATTTTACCGGAGAGAGAACTGGTGAAATTGGCGATCAAAGGTTTAGAGCCCCACCAAAGCAAAAAACAGCATGGATGCATGTTCAATTCCATGGGGGAACTGATTACAGAAGTAGGAAGTTTCGAGCACTTGCTCAGGGAAATGGACGCTAGAAAAAACGCCTCGAAAGGGACATACGTTCCTAGAAAGCTCAGTTCCTAGAAAGGCACTGAGCCAACACTCAAATTCTTAAGACCCTTATTACAAGAGCGATGAACCTGGCGCGGCAGAAGCTGAAGAGTCAGAAGAAGATGAAGTAGCAGCGCTGGAACACACCGGAAAGAAGGCTTCAATACTAAAGCAACTGAAGTTGTGCAAGGAGCCGGTGAAGCTCAAATCGGTGGTTTTTCCCAAGCCAGAGTTCGCAAGCTATACGTACGACGCGAACAAAGCGCATGAAATCTTGGATGAAATGATTGCCGCGAAGATGGTGAAAACCGACTTCGGCCAATTTCCAAAGCCAGAGTTGCTAAGAGGGAAGAAATACTGCAAACTCCATAATATGTGGAATCATAATACATTCGATTGTATTAAGCTGAAGGATCAGATCCAAATCTGGTTAAACAACGGTAGTTTTGAAGTAGAGGCGCCAACAACAGCAGCAGTGTTGGTGGACCTAGATCCCTTCCCAGATACAAGAGTCAACATGTTGGACGTAGCATGGGGTGCAAAAGATCAGCAGAATCAAAATCCAACCCATGCGACTAAGGATTTGAAAAGAGCTGGAGATAAAGCCGCGAAGCAGGAATCCAAGACTCGTCTACCCGTCATCCTGTGCTCACGGTGCAAAGAAGAATGTGGCGCTCAAGCGCTGCATGAAGAGCTACCCCAGACTGTCCGCTTCGGATCTCTACTGCCAATAAGGTTAGTATCATTTTCCAGAAGCTTCCAGCCATGCAGCCCAAGAGGCCACAGTAGTTCAGAAACTCCTTACATTCTGCTAGTGTCAACGTCCTCCATTAGGGAAGGGAAATGGTATACACAGGAGAAAGGCAAGGCGGTGGAGATAAGCTCTTCAAGGAAGAGAAAACTCCAGCGGAGGTTTGGAGAAGCAAAACGAACCTTAGAAGCGCTGGATCAAGGACTGATCAAACCATTGCAATTACTAAAATCTCCACAAGAGTATAAGAAACAATTGGAGGCATTGGCCTCCAAGAGATTCATTTCCCCGCGAGTCCAAAAACAGCAGCGCAAAGTATCGCGTGAAAAACGAAGGCCACGTGCCCCGAAGAGCAGCGCTCAGGAGGAGTCCATAGTTCCCGCGAAGCGAGAGCCGCTGCCAGGTCATAAGAACAATATATCGTGAAGAAAGAAATAGCAAACCTTCAGTTGTTCCTAGGAGAAACGTAACCTTCTGAATGGTGAATGTGGAAGCATATGAAAGGAGGTAATCACATAAGTGGGCAACTTCCCGCATGGTGGGCCATCAACCTATTTGCTATCAATAATCAAGGCTGCCTATTCAATTAAAGAATATGGCATGCACGTGGGGAACCAAAGAATATTATGTGTGTGTGTGTGTGTGTGTGTGTGTGTGTATATATATATATATGCAACTAAAGTAAAGTGCAATCACGTTCAGCCACCCAAAGCAATCATCATGGTTCCCCACACATATGGTAATCTTTAGCGAGTTCTCCACACTTCCCGGTGATTTTCGCTCTGCTCGATCTACAGCGTCGAGTATCGATTGTGTAAACAAGAAGAAGCTCAGCCGAAGTCCTCACCACGAGGCACAAAGAATCCCGCGACGAGGTTGGTGCTCTCCTCGTCTACAGTCGCACAAAAGAAGTCAGGTCAAGGGACACCCCCAACGACCGCACCGGAACGGTGCTGGCACGCCCAAGCAAAAAAAGTGACTGTTGACTAGCTTAAATAAAACTGGAGCCAAACAAGTAGTTTTGAAAGTTTATGTACCAAAATGTGCATTGGACCATAGTTCATGTACTATTTAAGGATTTTTCCCTACTAATGTGTGGGTGAAGTTTTGGGATTTAGGTCTGGAGTTTTGGGAGGCTAAGACCCTGTATGAAATAGTTAGTGGTATTGGCGTTCTAGTGAAAATTGATCCCAATACATTGGATCGTAATTAAGTTTGGTCTTTTTGCTAGGATTTTGGTTGACATCGATCTCTCTTCTGACCTTTCTCTGGAATTAGTGGTTAAACGCAAAAATGGGGACAATTTTGTGCAAAGTGTAGACTATGAGAAGCTTCATCATCTCTTCTCGCATTGTGGCAATGTGGGGCATCGAGTTACGATCTGCAAGCATGTTCAACGTTCTATTTCTAAGCAAGTGGTAGAGATCGATCACATAAGTGAAGTAACAGAGATGGGAGGAGGAGAATTGTTTCTTAGGTTTATGTTCCTAAGCAACCGAAAGATAAGGTTGTAGTTATTGCTCCTACACCTCCTCCTAGAATGAATTGTGGTGAGGGCCCTTCTTTTGTTCAAAAATCACCAATCACCACTGATCAGATGACTATGGGCATGGATCCAGTTCCTAATAGAGAGGAGAATGCACTTATTGTTACTACTGAGCAGCTGGTCAAGGAGAATGTCTTAGTCATTGAACAACATGGATTCAGGAACACTCCTTGTGAGAAACCTTTGGTTTCTCATTGCCTAGAGACTGAAAACAGGTTTGCTATATTAGCTGATAAGCCTTGTGAACCTATCTTAGAAGATCATAATCATGTACTCACTGAGCCAATAATGGCTTGTCTGGAGAATGCTGGTGAGGTTATGGACAATATTTCAAATTTAAACAATAGTGTTGTTGTACTAGAGCATGATTCGGAGCCCACCGACACTTTGATTACTAATGACTATATAGAATCTGCTATGATAGAACTTCAAACTCAAAACAAATTCTGTTGGGGTGTCCTAGAAAATGAATAACCCCTTGGGCATCAATGCTTACTGAATCAAAATTCAATTTTGATAGTTCTTGGGTTGATGAAGACGGAGAAATTTTGGCGACGAGAATCTGCTTAAGACTCTAAAAGTTCATCACAAAAAATTAAAGACCACATAAGGCCAAGCGAGTTCCTGGTATCGTACTCAAACTCAAACACCTATTGTGTGTCTCAATCTTTGATTTAATGGGATAGTGCTAATCTTGTATATGTTTTAATATATTGTTTTTCAGATTTTTTTTTTCTTTTCTCTAAGGGTTTTTGGTTTCATCAACCCCCCCCCCCCCAAGTTATCGTCTTTTCATTTAATAAATTATTCATGCCCAAAAATAAAAAACTTTCATTGTTGTTGCTTGTGAATTAGCTAATTCATGTATGTTCTAACTATGTACATGTTTACCTCTACCATATGACTTTTTTTTTTTTTTTAAATAAAGGGCTGGTGCGGCTGCCCTCTAACTTTTATTAATGAAACTGTCGAATACAAAGGGAGGACATTGAGCCTAAACCCCTGATTACAATAAGCATCTAGAGAACGTCTTGAAATAATATCAAGAGTCTCTACCAAATAAATGTATTCAACTAGGCACCAACTAGCAAAGAGTGCTCTACTGGCTACTCTATTTGCTTTGACATAGCGGTGACATAACAGAAAGATAACTCGATATATAACTTGATTATAACATAGCATAATTACTAGATGCACAGCTTTCCTACTATGTTGCCGCCGGAGTATAAATCCGACGACACTTAGCTTCATCCTGCCACCAGGCGGTAACAACCATTTGACAAAGGAAGGAACTCACCTCCTATCTAGAGTAGTGCATACACAGGCGCAAAACCCGACTAGCCTTACACAACTAATGCAGGGACTTATTACTCACAAAAATGCGTAACAAAATTAAACAACATAAATAAGTAAAAACTTTAAACAAAAAAACAGCATAGGTCGGGCCCAAAAAATGAACCCAACCCCAACCACAATCCCAAGCACCAAGAAGATCATAGCCACGAAGCCAGCCCCAGCCCAACTCTGGTGCAACCTCAACCAACAGCCCAAAGTCCCTGTTGCACCACCGCTGTTGACCAGTCGCCACCATCGGTGCTCTAGCAACCTGTATGCCCTAAGACAGTTGCTCCACCGCTAGCTCTCCAACCGATCTCCACCGTCTACGCTTCCCAGTCCGACCTTCTCCAATCCAGGCATCCACTCTCTCGGGATCGGATCTGGAATTACCCACAGATATAATCAAGAAAAGCTCTCCTAGAAGTCCTCTGATTCCGCCCATGTTGGACTCCACCACCATACCTAAACCAGCGACCACGAGAAGGCCTCACAACCGCGCAATCCACAACCAAAGTCGGCAATCATAACCGAGTCTCCACCCTACAGGGACTACGATCTGCTACAGCACCTCCATCCACTCGCGGCGGTCCAGACGAACCCCCAACCACTTCCTCAACCAAGTCAGGCAAACAACGAAGCCCGTCCGATGACAATGCCCCAAGGAAGCGCCGCCGGACGGAGAGGATAAGACTTTTTTGAAAACCTAAAGCGCGTGCAGCGCGTTCTACAATTCCCTATGCCAGGTAGCTTTTTTCTACCATATGACTTTTAGTGATGTGGTGATTGCTCAACAACAAATTTCTCTTTAGTGTATCTTAAAATGTAATTTTTCACGGTAAATAGACGTTGTACGCTCAATCTGTCATGTTTGATGAAAAAAAAAATCACTTGAAATTCAACTAGTTGGGGCAAGTCTAATTTTATTACTCATGACATAAACACCAAAATGTTCAAATTATGAGAAATTTCATATTTCAGAGATCTTTGTAAGTAAAAGTGGCTAATTTGGTTCTCTTCTTTTTCTTCTTCTTGTTTTTTTTTTTTTGGCGGAAATTGTCACATTTCCTACTTTTCAGTGGAGACTTCAGAAACAGAAAATTTAAGGAGAAAATTAGATATAAACCCAAAAATATAAGCTTCTATTGAGAAAAACTCATAGATATTTTTCTTTCAATTTACACCCATTCTACATAAGCAAACCTTCCATATAGAGTATATGTCTATAATTAATAGTTTTTCTCATTCTTTGATATATCTAATATGCCCTTCTGATTATGGAGAGTTAAATTAAGGGGAGTGTATTCAATTTAGATTTTTAAAGATTTTGTTTGAGTTTTTATAATTCATTGATTTACTTAATCCACGGATTGTTTAACTTCTATATGGACTTTGATTGATTCTAATAGATTGATTTATTGGTATTTGTTTAGATTTTACAAGTCCTTATGATGTTTTTGGTAGGTTAATTTTTTTTTTCTTCTTCTTTTTTAAAAGCAATGTATGTATGGATACAACTATAATGCTATATTAGTGACAAAAAAGTATATATATATATATATATATATATATATATATATATATATATATATGGCAATCTACCTTTTTTTTTAATAGGAATGATTGCATTAGTAATCAAGCCATGAAAACAGGTCAGAGTCTAACAGAACTTACATAAGAAATCCTGGGATAATCCAGGTAACCTATCTAAGCCACAACTAAACTCATTAAAGTCTAAAGGGACGCTCGTTGAACAGCAAGCCTAATCTATGCAAGAATAATCCCCCTCTCTAAGGAAAAAAATATTCATCTAGTCTAATCTGCCAAACACTCAATTGTGGTACAAATATCAACTAGAAACGTCTTAGAACAGCTTATAGAAATCACCCCTACGTTAAAAGGCTTGAGTCCAGAATGTCTAAAAGTTGTGAGGACTTAAGAATGCGTGAGTCCCTTCCCCGTAGGGTTGGAACCAGCACCATATGTAGCCTCCTCCGTAGCCGACAACCTTGGCATCAGGTTGCACCTCGGGCTCTTCTTGAGAGTTTGCAGCATATAGCCCCCATTTTCAGCTTTGAGCCAAATAGGCCCAGTCCCTTCCTTCAGCCCAGTTCGTGCCCTAAGCCCAGTCATCATGGGCCCAGAAAATAGCCCAGTCAACCAACCAGTCAACCCTAATTCAAAACTAGGGTCTCCCGGCGGTTTTTCTAGTCCATCTTCTTGCCCGTGACCCGCCGCCGCACTGATCTCCAGCATACCAGTCCAAGTTACCGGCGCGACCATCGCCGGCCCTCCTGCCGCCTCCACGAAGTAAGGCACAGCCCCATAGCCAGACGGCACCAGAGTCGTTTCCAGTAGCCCCGACTTAAGCCCAACTTGGGTCAGTGGAGGCCGCGACAATGATGCAGATCCCAATCGCCCCGAAACCTTAGCTCCGACCCGATCCAGCAACCCATGTTCGCATAACCACCCTCAGCCGAGCATTTACTCAACCGGAGCCTTTGAAAAACTAGGTCGAGATCCCGACGCCGCTGCAATAGAGACCACAGCCTCTCCAAGTCCACGCCGCCCTTCGCTCACTTCTATCTGGTTTGGAAACCACGACGCTCCGCGCCGCCATCATGTTTCGCTCTGCCGGGTCGCTCCGCAAAAATCGGAGGCCCTCTCATATAGTTGAATCCTTCAAATTTCTAACAGCTTCTTTGCAATCTACCATTCTTTATGTTGTGTATATATATGAATAATAAGAGAAAACTAATCAACAAAAATGTTACACAAAAAATAAAGTAGTAAACTAATGACGTCATAATTTATTTCATATCTAATTTACAAAAGAAACATGTGTGTATGTATCATCTTAACAATACTATTGAAAATGAGCTTAATTAGCTAAAAGGATTAAGGCTTCCAGAGCTATATAGTGATAAAAATAAAAGAAAATTATTAGATGAGAGCAGAGGCAGAGATAGAGGCATAGGAGGATAGTGGGAAGATAAGTCTAAGACAAAATGGATGAGTGTCACCTATTGAGAGCTGTTTTTTTTTTTTTTTTTTTTTTTTTGTGAAGAGCTTCTTCATTTTTTGAGTGAGAAAGAATCCATCAAAATCTCTTGGGAAGTGGTTGGATTGTTTTTGAGTTTTGATATGTATAAAAAGCACTATAAAATCCTCCAAAATCAAACATTTAATGAAATCCTTAAAAATCCGTATATTTTTGAATACCTGTAGATTTGAATGAAAAATTTTAAATCTTAATTGAATACATCAAGATTTTAAAGGAATGTTTAAAATCTCAATTGAATACCCATAGACTTTCAAAATACAAAAAAAATCTTGCTGAATCTTATCATCCATTTGAATTTGAAATATTAAGCTAAAAAATCTATTCATTTTGACTTTATCATAATCAATTACGTCCTTAATTTCTTCCTTCCTTTATATTTTGATTACTGACTTGAGTATATATTTCTATATATGCTCATTACAATAGTAGTTCATTTCTAGCACAAATTTCAATTCTTGTTTTCCTTATATGTAGGTATTTTCTTTTTGAATAGATTTTCAATTTTCTTTTCCTTGATAGGGTCAATTATTGTTTCAAAAGATGGAAAGAGATTTTGATTCAATCACTAGGAGAAAATGTTTTTCTTGCTTGAAAGAAAGGGCGAGGGGCAAGAAGGTATGATATTTCTCGCTTATGTTTATGAAGAACAACTAAAGAAATGTTCTTAAAGAAAAGAAAATTATTCAAGATGGGGTCAAGAAATGGGAAAAAAACTTTTGTTATTGTGTTTTCACTCCTACGCTCACATTCGGTGCCTCTCTATATTCTCGAAAGAATTCTAATTGTAAGGTATGTATCTTGTTCTTGGATTACTTTCTTCTTCTTTTTAGGTATATTGTCATATTAATCTCATGATAGCATTTTACTCTCAACTACTACATTTCTAATTTACCTACTAAGTAATTAGATGAAAATGAGGCTTGAATAATGAATACCATAAACCTTTAAGCTAAAAAAAGATCGTATCTTCTACGATCATAGGTATAATATAGTCGAAAACCTAATAAAGAGGTATGATACCAAAAAAAATAAAAATGATTGTAATATAGAGGTGTCTGTGTCATACAAAAAAAATAAAAAGAAACCTCTTATATATCAGATACATACTTGAAATCAAATTAACTAGAAAAAGTATTTTGATGATCAGGTACCTAACTTATTATATAGGTATAATATAGAGATTTTCAACCTAATAAACATGGTTAACTCACAATGATAGAGTACATAAGAAAGAGATTGATGTTAAAAATGATTCTAATAAATAGGTTGATATGAAAATTTCTAGAAATCAAGTTAGCTAAACAAACCTGTCTAATCTTTATGTTGTAATTTAAAAAACAATATATATACAATCTATTAGTTGGGTTAAAAACTTTAAAGTCTACCTTTATGTTAGGTTGCAATTAAAACAGAAAGTTACTTTTAAAATAGAAAGTTTAAATTAACAAAAAGTAAATATCACATTCACTTAAATCTATATAACTTTTGAATTCAGAAAATTATGTAAAAAAAGATCCATAATTCTAGCAATCATGATGAATTTAATGAATTGCAATAATAATGGGACCAATAAAAAAGATCTACAATTAAGGTATTTAAAGATGACGTTAATTTTGCTAGTTGACTTAGAGTATCTCCAACAATATGAATTATTTTGTAGTTAAATATAGCTAAAATTGTGAAATATAGCTATTGATTTAACAATGTTGCTCCAGCAGTAGTAGCTATTTATAAATAATATACTATATTTTATCCAATCATAAACTGACATGTGGACAAAAGAGGAGAGAGGAATATAACTTTTGCTTTAACTATGCATGATTCTCTAGCTAAATATAGCTAGCCAATTTAGCTAAAGCTAAATTTAACTTAGCAATAGCTAGCGTATTGGAGTTGAATTTTGCTTTAAAAATAGTTATATATAGCTAAAATTTGAATTTAACTAGTCTGTTGGAGATGCCCTTATGTATGTCAGATTTAAATTATGGCAATTTGTGCAATTCTTTGAAAAATGAAATCTAATATTTTATCCTAGTTAGCAATAATTGAGTGTAGATTGAAAAGAAATAATAGATGAGTTTTTTCCATTAAATTTTCTAGAATTTGAGTGTATAATGAGAGAGAAATTTTAAATCACACCCCAAACTACTTAATACACATCCCTATTATTTTATATTTCAAATCAGATTTTATAGGTAGATTAAATGACCAAAATAGACAAGACATCTATGTATTAGAAGAGAAATAATATATAATAATCATATCTTCCTTATATTATTCTATAATTATAAACACAATGAATTTCTATACATGGCATCCTCATTTAAAACAAGAATAAAGTTAGAAACCATCTAATTTAAATTTTTCTTAAATAAATTGTAATTTTTTTTTTTGAAGAATATCATGTTGATATATTAATAATACTCAGGCCAGAAAGGACCATTACATATCCTCCCTCTACCGACTATGGGTAGATAAAGAGTTTGTGGTAAACCACAGTGATACATAGATTAGATCCGATCATTTGACGGTACCCATGCTCACTTATTCAAGAAAGCCTATAAACTATGTTACCAAAGACAAGTAAATAGGCTAAGTAAATAAAACCTAAATGTGACTCAGCCCTATAAGGCTGACCCACTCCTCATGAGGCCCAAGATAAGGCCCAAAGACTGTTGGTGCAGAAAAATTCCGTAGAGGAGTTTGACTCACCAATGAATGCAGACTGGAGAGGGAGCTGATCGGGAACAATCGAGAAGCTTCCCTCGAGCGTTGACTCGAAGTTTGACCGTCGGCTCGAGGAGGAGGGGGGTACCTGCAGAAAACTCTCCGATGCCTAAGTCAGTACGTTTCTTAGTAGTGGAGTAGAGAGAATTGGAATTCGATGGATTACCTGGACGTCGAGCCTCCTTTATATAGGTGATGACTTACTTAGGGAGCAAGTCGTCATCATTCTTGCTTTTATGGCTGCATTTATTTACACACTTTATGATGACAATTATTGCTGCACTAATAACAGTTAATCATTGCGTACTTACGACCGTCATTCATTGCGTATTTATGATAGTCATTCATTGCGCACTTATAATCATAATCATTGTGCGTAGTTATTGTCGTAATAATCATCGCATTCATGACTGAAATTTAACGCCATACTAACTACGGAGTTAATCGCTTTAATTGCGGGCCCAGCAGAATTTGATCACTCCCACAATGCCCCCAAATTTTCTCTTTGGACACTCGTCCTAAGAGGAAATTTTCATTCTCTGGCTGTTTCGAATCTTGCCTCGATTATTTCCTCGAGCCCTAGTCATCCCGATTCTTTCCTCGAGCCCTGGCCGCCCCGATTCTTTCCTTAGGCCCTGGCCACCCCAATTCTTTCCTCGGGCCCTGGCCATCCTGGCCGCCCAGAATATTTTCTCGGGCCCTGGTGGCCTCGATTCTTTCCTTGGGCCCTAGCCGCCTCGATTCTTTCCTCAAGGCGAAGATTCATTTTCAGCATGAGTTATGGAATTGCCCCTATTTCCCCTTGAATCTGATCAACAACATTTTATTCTCCTTGGCCACCGGCCTTGGGTATTTACTCTGGCCACCAGCCTTACACATACATTTCAACAACACTAACCACAAATATATTTCAAATATAAAAGGAAAAAATCAGAATATGATTACTAAAGGAAAGAACGCTAGTTTATGTTACCCAGACTTTTATCACTTCGGGGCTTGTAGTCCATCACTCCCAGTCCTTAGTGACAGAAATGAGATTTCTAATGGTGCAGCTCCCGCCATCACTTTTTAGGGAAAAGTGCTTCCCTCAGACGGTGCCACTTGTTGGTGCAGAAAAATTCCGTAGAGGAGTTTGACTCACCAATGAATGCGGACTGGAGCGGGAGCTGACTGGGAACAATCGAGAAGCTTCCCTCGAGCGTTGACTCGAGGTTTGACCGTCGGTTCGAGGAGGAGGGGGGGTACCTGCAGAAAACTCTCCGATGCCTAAGTCAGTACGTTTCTTAGTAGTGGAGTAGAGAGAATTGGAATTCGATGGATTACCTGGACGTCGAGCCTCCTTTATATAGGCGATGACATACTTAGGGAGCAAGCCGTCATTATTCCGGCTTTTATGGCTGCATTTATTTACACACTTTATGATGACAATTATTACTGCACTAATAACAGTTAATCATTGCGTACTTACGACCGTCATTCATTGCGTATTTATGATAGTCATTCATTGCGCACTTATAATCATAATCATTGTGCGTAGTTATTGTCGTAATAATCACCGCATTCATGACTGAAATTTAACGCCATACTAACTACGGAGTTAATCGCTTTAATTGCGGACCCAGCAGAATTTGACCACTCCCACAAAGACCTGATCCCCACCCCAAAAGTAGTAGGCAAGCCCAAAAGACCCAGCCAATAGCAGCGCCGCGCGATCTTCTGGCAGCTCCGGACCATGGATTGCACCGCCACCGAACGCCGTGAAAACCACGATTAGGACATTCCCGTCCAAGCCACTGAACATCGAATCTGGTCGGAACCAGATTGACGAGAAAGGCTGGATGAGGAGTCTTAGCAGCCAAACTAGCAACTTCAACAGCGTCAAAACCATCCACCAGAGCAGGAGCCAGCCACCACTTTCCACCACCGCAGCCAAGAGCCCCACTTCGTCTGCGGAAATCAGCCATGCTGCAATGCTGCAGTCAAGATCAACATCGCCGCCGCATCCATTCGGCAATAAACATAGCCACTCGTCGCCAGAGCTATAGATCGAGGGCTAGCCTTTGCCTGCTTTACCACCGGCAACGCCCGAACGGAGCTTCTCACCTCGCCTCCAGAACGAAGTAGATCTATCCATATTCCCCAGCAAAACCAGGGCTCCTGCAGATTGGGATTGAGAGAAGCCTAGCCTTGGCTTCGTGGAGGAGACAGCAGCTGTCATGTCCAATGAGGCCGATGAGAAGGGGATCGGAATAGGTGTCCATCGACGATGGAGGGGAGGCCAAGGGCGGCGGAAGCGCAACCCTAGCAGAGCCATTTTTTTTTTTTTGTATATCTTGATGATGTCAAGATAGTAGTATATCTTGTAAATAAATTGTAATTAAATGGGGTGAGAGACAATATAATTTAGAATTTCAAAATCAATGGCATTAAATGTTTTAAAACATATCGCTTTACTCCCACTTTTTAGTTCATTTGTTTTCTTCTCAAAGTTATGATTAGTTAATTTATTATCTAATATAAAACATCACAGGTATACAATTTTGTAATTGTTAATTTGTTTAACCATCCAATGACAACTTCGTAGTTCCGTCATTGTGGAGAAACTACTAATACAGTTTTTGTTGAATATTCGACTCAAAATTTCATACTTGATCAATAGGGTGTTTGGTGGATGAGAACTAAAATAATACAAAATCTATTTCTAAGCATCTATTTGAACTCTAAAGGGAACAATAATGAATCCTTATGGATTTCCCAACAACTAACACAAGTAATTAATATGGTCAATTATATATACTAATCAAATTAAATAGTAGCCTTAATGTAGTTAAATAATGAACAATTCTTAGGTTCACCCCTAGAGTGAATGAGCATATTCACCCCCATTGTCGATTAACGCATAATAAATTTATAATTTTCTAATCTAACCATTCATTTTATATAACGTAATACAAAGATTACCTTTGTAAAAAATCAATCAAATTAAAGACCTTTCAGTTATTCATTTCTATGAAATACATGGACGGTTCATCATAATAGTAGTAAGTGTTGTTAGAACCATTCATTTGTTTGATTCAATTAGATAATTAAACGATTTCTGATTCGATTGATTTTTTACAGAGATTATCTTTAAAGGCTAATTTAAGATATGGACCGTTAGATTATAAATTTATTAAATAAAAGTATGTTAATCGACAATGGGGGTGAATATGCTCATTCACTCTAGGGGTGAACCTAAGAATTGTTCTTAAATAATAGTGTATTTCATGGTTTTTTAGTTTAAGGATATTTTAGGCAATTTAGGTTGTGTATTTAGTAAAATGTTAGAATGAGAAATTAAATGGTAGGTGTATTGAGTAAGGAGTATGTATTAAGTAATTAAAGATGTGTATTTAAAACTTCTCATAATGAAATGCCCCAAATTTAAGTTATGCTTTTGAGCTGTTGCATGTACGTGCAGTGAATGATGCGCATTGATATAGTCTTTCTATATATATACATATGTCGTGTTTTCTACTTTCTCCATTACAATGTGGTTTTAACAAGAGAAAAATTCAGGTACCGTCCCCAAACTATTGTGCCAAGGCCAATTTGATACCCGAACTCTCAAAAGTATCAATGTGATACCTAAAGACCTATATTGGCATCAACGTGATACTTCTGTCAAAAAAATTCAACGGCTCCGTTTGTTTGCTGACGTGCAAGCACGTGAGCAAAAAAAAAAGGGCAAAATAGACTTTTTACCCTCTTTTTTTTTAATTCATTTCTTTTTCTTCTTCTTCTTCTTCAACTTGACTCTTCTTCTTCTTCTCTCTCCACCTCCTCTCTATCCTCTCCTTCTCCACCACCCAAACCATCACTAACCTCACCGATATCCTCTCCTCTCCTTCTCCCCCCGCCTTCATCGACCGCGACCCCTCCCTCAAGTCCCTCATCTCCTGCCTCGACCTCACCGCCAACCCCAACTCCATATCCCTGCCGAACTCCGCTTCTCCTATCACCCTCTACCGCCGCCGCCGCCAACCCAACCCATCCACTTCAATTTCTCAACATCCAACCACCGAGCTCGAAGAAGAAGCAGACCCAGAAGAAGATTTAAGAACTTTCATAACTATCATGTAAGCTGGAAATGACCGGAAGTGGTCGAAATTACCTAAAACAGTCGAGGTGGCTGGAAATTTTCCAGAAACCGGCGAAGAATTGCAGAAACCGGCGAGGCTTGAATTCGACGTAAAAACTTCAACTATACGCTTCGATCCCTTCGGGATAATTGTTCAGAACTTCAAGGTGAACTCAATGGTTCAAGAATTACAGGAAACGATGGTCTACAGCTAGAGATATCTGGATCGAAAGTTTCGGTGGCCGGAAAAATTCCAGAATCCGGCGAGCTTGAGTTCGACGTAAAAACTTCCACCAATGGCTTCTATTCCTTCTGGAGATTTGTTCAGCAACTCAAGGCGATCCCCTCAATTCAAGAATCACAAGAAATGGTGGTCTGTAGCTCGAGATATCCGGGTCGATAGCTCGGTTTCGATTTTGATCGGGTCTGGCTTCCAGCATCCACCACGGGCAGCGCTGCCGTGAAAGGGCACTTCTGGGAGCTTCTGAAGGTTGAGGTGAGCTCGAGGATGAAGTTTGGTGAGGATTGATGGCCGATAGCTTGAGATATCAAGCTTGGAACCAAAACGAGCTCAAACCAGCCTCGTGTTCCACCGCCGTGTACGGCTCAAGAGCCGGCGAAAGGCTACCACCGGCAGCTGCGCAAGGAAGAGGCGAAGGCGTGGGACGTGGTCTGGGGTCAATTGATGTCCTGTGGAGCGAGAACCATCTTGGAGAAGGAATGCTCTGTTTTGGTTGCTGGTTTCGGCAGAGAGAGAGAGAGTGATAGAGAGCGAGAGAGAGTGTGAGCCTTTGCTGGTGTCGGTCGTTCACTCAATCACTCTCAAGCAGACAAAATCATGAAAGGTAAAGCCTTAAAACATGGAAACTCTCCCTGAATCCGCTCTGGCATCGAAAGCCTTCCGCCTTCATCGACCGCGACCCCTCCCTCAAGTCCCTCATCTCCTGCCTCGACCTCGCCGCCAACCCCAACTCCCGAGCCCTGCCGAACTCCGCTTCTCCTATCACCCTCCACCGCCGCCGCCGCCAACCCAACCCATCCTCTTCAATTTCTCAGCATCCAACCACCGAGCTCGAAGAAGAAGCAGACCCAGAAGAAGATTTTAAAAAAAAAATTGGTGATGAGATTTAACATCAGGGTCATTTTGGTCTTTTCTCTTTTTTTTTTTTTTTTTTTTTTCTGACTTGTTTGCCACGTCAGCAAACAGACGGAACTGTTGGATTTTTTTTACGGAAGTATCACGTTGATGCCAATTTAGGTCTTTGGGTATCACATTGATACTTTTGAGAGTTCGGGTATCAAATTGGCCTTGGCAGAATAATTTGGGGACGGTAGCTGAATTTTTCTATTTTAACAATTAACTAACGTGTTTATGGTTCTTTTGTACTTCATCATGGATCTAATTGCCACATCACGCGGTTGAGTCGGTTGACCAGGCTGGGTCACGTTCTGGTGATGAGTCATCATCTTGTGAAATAGAACCCAAGTATTCATTATTTAATTTCTCATATTCTTTGGCCACTATATAAACCCTTCAGAATCTCAGTTATTCCTCGCATATCTTTCACTAAATAAGTAAGTACACACATCTCCATCCATCCCTCCATCTCTGTCCCAGCAAAGCTTCCTTTTTCTCTCCGAGCATGGAATTAGCTCAGACCCTCTTCCTCCCTCTCGTTCTGTGTCTTCTCTCTCTTTTAACACAACAGAGTGCGCTACTGGTCTCAGCTGGTCACCACCATGGCCATCACCACCACCACCACCACCATCACCATCATACACACCGATACTTGTTCGATTGGCGTCCAACGAAACTGTTTGTTTTCGGAGACTCGTACTCCGACACAGGCAACAACATAAAGTCTGTGACCAAATCTTGGAAATATCCTTACGGAATCACCTTCCCGGGAAAACCCACCGGCCGTTTCTCCGATGGCCGCGTCCTCACTGATTTCCTTGGTAACCCCTCTCTCTCTCTCTCTCTCCAATTATGTGCTTTCTTTTTTTTCTTTTGCTTTCTTTTTTTGTACAAAGTATGAAAGCAATGTGTTTTTCTGCTTTAGTGTTCTTTTGTGTATGGTAGTATATTGTTTGTTGTGGATTGCGAGTGGGTAGTGCCGTGGTGGTGGGTTCAGATAATAGCACTTTGGGTGGTTCTATCGCTCTTTTACCTGTAAAAATTGTATTATTGTTCAAACCTTTTACACTTTAATCAAACCATCCTGTCAGACCAATTCATCATCTATTCCATTCTTTTCTTGCTTTCTTGTATTAGCTAGCTGGAGCTTTGGACATTTCTCTGCATCGCCATTATCAAATGTTAATCATTTCGGCGGAGTTACTTAACTCCTTAATTTGCTCGGACATTTTTTTTTTTTGTCAAATAATGTATGAAATACTCGGACATTTTTACATCATTAGATTGCTTTTCAGCTGGTCCATAGAGCATTCAACATCGTGAAAACGTCTAGTTATGCCACATAAAATTAACTAAATGGTGAAATTATTCACTGTGCTTTTTTCTTGTCATTTGGTGAGAAACTATGCTAATTTCTATATCTCATTCTAATTTTATGGGAATATTCCGAAAAGATTATTTGAGCACCCTTTAACCCAAACACTACATGATTTACTTTCTGCGACCTCTCATAAGTTTTGTTTCTTTCTCAGTACTCAAATGTGATTTCTAAATCTTATGAACTTTATGACTCATGCATGCGATTCTGTCATTTAGCATCAAGATTAAGAAACCACTTTCCTCTAATGACCCAAACGCCTTTAGTAACTTCGGAGTTGAAAGTTAATTAAGGAGTATATTAAAGCTTTTCTTAATTAATAATTATTTTGTAACATTTTAATTTTTTTTTTTTTTGAAATGCATATATGCAGCTAAGTTTGTAGGGGTGAAGTCTCCAATACCATACAAATTTAGAAATGTCGGAGTCAAACATTTGAAATACGGAATGAATTTCGCATATGGAGGCACCGGTGTGTTCAATACCTTGGTTGCAGCACCAAACATGACCACCCAAATCGATTTTTTTCAGCAATTCATCAAAGACTCTGTTTTCAATGCCCAAGACCTACACTCCTCCGTGGCATTGATCACTCTTGCAGGCAATGACTACTCATATTACCTTGCCCTGAATAATTCTTCTGAGGTTAGTTCGTATGTACATGCATAACAAAACATTTGCAAATATTTAGACTTTTGGTCATTTTCGCTTTGATATAACTAACATTAGGAATGTGAGGAAAAATTAGTTATCACTTCCTATATATATACAAGAACAATACGTATGTCTCACTTCTTTTACTGTTTCTGTAATGATCGACTTTCATAAGTACCTCTCCTATTGAGATGCTTCTACTTGCATATAGCAGACATATACTTTAGATAACCCAAAAAACACATGGAAACTTAATTTGGTCTCTTTAATTTAGGTCATTTTTAAATTGGCTCCATTTAGTTTCAAGTTTTGTGATCAAAGACTAATGACGGTTTTTGCCAATTACATAGAGCAATTTAGCACTCAAGGCCTGAAGCCTTGCACGGCTAGTGCAAGGGTATAATAGTCGAATTCACATACTTGATCCATGCGGTTATGGTCGTTAATTTTTACCTAGATCGTATGTATAAGTCATTTTCCAGTTGGGGTGGCTCACATACACACCACATCCCTTACCTGACTATCCTGTCTAAGTAATTGGCGGAATCCTTGATTTTTCTTCGATTTCTAAAGTGATCTATATGAAAGTGTTTAATTGCAAAAATTAAAAGTATAGACTCAAATGAAAAGTAACCCCCAAATCAAAAGGACCAATCTATAATTATCCTGTATAATGTTATTTACATTTGACAAATGCTCTAAGCCTCTAATTCTAATGAAATCAAATTAAAAGTCCACCAAAGTTCAAATTCTGTTAGAAACAGGAACAAAAAAGAATCAGTGGACATTAACCGAGTGGAATGTATTATTCTTTTTATCTTTCATTTTTTTTTGGAAATTTGAAACGAACATTATAAAGATGATCCTCTAAGAACCATAAACATACAAGTATCAAAATAGATTATAGGGTACACTTTCCTGGAGAAATTAGTAAACCACACACAAGGTTGACTAATAAATTTATGCCCTCAATCAGCAATTTAGCAGAAAATTGTCTTCACGATGGATGTGGTTGATAGATGTGGCTGCAATTCTTACCAAGTACTAGATATCTCTAGCTAGTGAAATGTATGAAATGAAAGAGAGAGAGACCATTGGAAGTTAGCATGTAAGGTTTACCATTCAAGTTGAGTATTATGTACAACAGTCAGTGGCGGATCTAGGATTGAAAAATGGGGTGGGCTAGAATTTTTTCTCTTTGACTAAAGTGAAACAGAGAGAAATTGAGTTGATAATTTGAAAACATATAACTAAAGTATATAAACATATATATATAAAATTAATACCAAGTAACTTGAAAAGAAATATTACATAGAAAACATTTTAAAACAAGAAAGGAAAACTTTATCGAAATTAATGTCAAATAGCTAGACTACCAATATTTTTCTTCTCGACTAAAAATAGAGATGAAGTTCACAATAATAAGAAGTAATTAATGTAAAAGTAGAGCTAGCTAGTTACGTTGCTTATCTCTTTGTACTAGAGAAATAATATTTTTGGGGAAAAAAATTATACAACATATTGTATGGTATGAATTATATCTAAACTGAAAAGAAAATAGTTGAAAGAAACTATGAAGTAAAATTCAAGAAAAAAAAAAGAAAGTAAAAAGGAATCCAACGGTCAAAAAGAAGTAAAACTGAAAAGAAAAGAAAAAATCAAATAATGTCAATCTGGTGAAAGACTACTAAGTTTACTTGGATTAAAGTCAAGGTCCTTAGCCAACAACGTAACACCATACAATCAATAGATTTCACCTACAGTAATGGATTTGTAGTGAAGTTTTGGGCTGGGCTGCAGTCCACTGAATAGATTCGCCAGTGACAACAGTATAGGACATGTAAGGATGTGTGGTCCATGACCTAATATGATCAGCTGTACATATACCCAAAATACCTTATATCAGTTGAGATAGGGATTAGGCAGATCTCATTTTTGGTCCAGAAAATCCTGCCAGTGTCGTCTCCTTCATTTGTTTTTTAGCTTCAGTCCGACAAATTGATGAAGAATGTATTAACAACATAAATGAATTATACACGTGTGAACGCTATATATGTTACTCGATTAGTGTCAACATTTGTGAATAAAAAATTGATCTCTTTCTGATTTCTTATGTATTTTAGGGTTTTAAACCTTTCATCACATCAGTTGTAAATCAACTAAGTGTGAACTTGAAACGTGTCTATGACTTGGGAGTGAAGAAAATAGTTGTGACAGCTCTACAACCTTTGGGATGTCTTCCTGGTAGCACAGCCGAATTCTCATTCCAGAAGTGCAATGGAACACAAAACTTGCTGGTCGGTTTCCACAACCTCTTGTTGCAGCAAGCTATTGCCAAGTTGAACAATGAAACCAAGAGTTCTTTCATCGTTCTCGATCTATATACCTCATTCATGTCCGTGCTGAAGAATAAAGGAGACCATCTAGGTAACTACCTCTTACCCAAAAAAAAAAAAAAAGGTTTTACATGGTTAACAGTATTGCTCTTTTTAGTATTATAACTATTAGTAGTCGAAATACATCCCCTAGGGACTATTGGTAGGTCGGTGAAAACATGAAAATTAGCTGATAATATAAAAGTAGGGGTACAAATTCACTTTCTGTTCACTCAAAATTTAGGTTCAAACACTTTATTAATGTAATATTTGGAGTGTAAAGCCTTTGTATCACGTCTTGTCGTTTTTTGTTTCCATACTTTGGGAACACATGAGGTTAAACTAAAATGGCATGTATAAAATATGTATCTTGTTGTCTTGGGCAGGAAGCATAAAGTTTGAGAACCCGTTGAGGCCATGTTGTGTTGGCGATTGTGGGAGTGTCGATGAGAGTGGGGCGAAGAAGTACACCATATGCGACAACCCGAAATCTGCATTCTTTTGGGACGGTGCTCACCCTACCCAACAGGGCTGGCTTGCTGTGTATTCAGCTTTGCAAGGCACACTTGAAGAATTGTACTAGAATTTCCAATTAAGCGGGCCAGTCAATATAGTAGAGCTATGCCATGATAGTTAAGTGTCTGTTTGATTTGTATCTACAGGTCTTATTTTATTTTATGTTTTTTTTTTATTTTTTTGGTTTAGGGTTTTACCATTCTCTTGTCATAAGATGTCATATATATATATATCAAGTTGCATAAGAAATAATTTCTGCTACTGCAAAGCACTCTTTCCGATTAAGATATTTGCCCATTGATTATTAAATTTATTTTTAAAGAAAAAGAATATCTTATTTTATTTTAGGTCATCTAGCTATCTTAGATAGAGCTTATAAGAGTATATTTAGCAGACTCTCTATATTGACTTCTTAGCTATTTATCAATTTTAGCAGCTGTATAAGACTCTTATGGCACGTTTACTTACTTGAAATGGAAAATAATCATGAATCGGAGACAACTGGAATGAGAGAAGAAATGAATCGGTATTGATTCCGGAGGAGTTGATTCCTAAACTCATATCCTCCCTTCGTAATTGTTTCTACTGAAGAATACGGAACGGGAAGTGTGTGTGTGGATCATGATGGGGAGAGAGAGAGAGAGAGATAACACCGCATGTATAGTGGTTCACCTTGCTCTTGAGGCAAGGCTACGTCCACTTAGAGATTCTACTAAGAGTGAGGCCAAATAGCCTTTGGTAGTGATACAAGTATATGGATCATGGATCCCCCTCTTCTAAGAAGGGGAGGACTTCCCTTTATAGCTAAAGGAAGTCCCCATCTAGTTTACATTTCCGATGTGGGACACAACATACATATTGCTTCTCTTGAAGCCTCTTGGAGAGCATGGGAGGGTGGCCTCCCTACGAGGTACCGGTCGACCTCCACCATGACAACGTAGCTCGGGTGTCGGCCTACAGGATGCATGCCATAGGCGGGGCTAGCCATGTCGTGGGGCCCACCTATGAGGTCGTTGATTATGCTTGGCGGTATGTAATATAGGTGGTATGTACAGTAATCAAATTTATGAGTATTCAGGAATCGATTCCTTATAAGGAGGTGAGACTTACACTCATTCTGATTCCTTCATGTGTTAGTAAACGCAGGAATACTTTTACCCGGAATCATTCCGATTCCTTTATGTGTTAGTAAACGTAGGAATAGTTTTACCCCGGAATCATTCTCTCCCATTCCAAGTAAGTAAACGTGCCCTTAAGTAGCTTTCTAATTAAACTTTTAGCTATGTCGCTCTTAAAAATAGATAATGGGATGAGATTCTCTACTATTTTTTTAAATTTACAACATTCCTTTTAAGTAATATATGTAATTTATAAATGAATTTAAATTATTTTTATTTAATAAATAATAAAAATTTAAAACTAGCTAAAATAGAGAGAACTTAATGCAAACATATTTTAAAACTAGCTAGCCAAAATGACTTTTTAGCTACTTTGGCTAAAATTTGACTACAAAATGGCTAGTATTGTTAAAGATGCTTTTAGCAGACTATCTATCTTTACTCCTTAACTATTTTGGAGATCATGTTTAGTTTTTTTTATCACTTTTAGCAGTTGCACCAGACTCGTAAGTGGCTCTGGTTTAACGTTTAGCTATCTGGCTCCTAAATATAAAGAGCGAGATGATGTCATCTATTATTTTTGTTAATTTATAACATTCCTTTTAAGTTATTTTATGTATTGTATAAATACATTTAAACTATTTTTTCGTCTTTGAATAAATAATACAAAATTAAAACTAGCACAAATAGAGAGTAACTGATGCATGCATATTTTAAAATTTGCTAGCCAAAATGACTTTTTAGCTACTTTAGCTAAAATTTTGACTAAAAAAAATGGCTGACATTGCTAAAGATGCTCTAATGAATTATACAAAATTTGTTTAAGGAAATCAAAATTGGGAGAGAATAAACTGTGTCTTTCATTGATAATAGGGGCCTATTTATATAGAGGATTACAAGCATAGAATCAGAGTTGTATATGGAAACATAATCGTACAATGAATGGATATCTACGAAGATATCTCTCAGAATATCTCTAAAATTAACCCTATTACAACTTCGACAAGTAACCTAGAGTTTGAGTGAGACACATATTCTAGATTTACTTAGGTAGGGCACTTTTACCTCTAGCACATCTTTGTCATCATCCTTCGGACGAAGATGATCCTTTTCAGAATCAAGACTACGGACGATCATGGGGGTGCTTGAAGGCTTGACCTTGTCAAAATGCCTAAACATCTATCAACACGATGCTCAAGTTCCAAACCTAGACATAATCGTGTTCTCCCAAGATCCTTCATCTCAAACTCGGATTTCAAGTGTTCAACGGTTTCCCTTAACTCTTTAAGGGCTTCCAATTAAGAACATATCTAACATGAACCGCGATAGCATCCGGAACTTGTCTTAGAAACGCGCGGGCATATCTCTTCTCAATTAAGTAGTCACTTTAGTGAGCGTTTCAACCTCATTGCAAACGCGCTCCGTGGTCTAGAGCCACTTGACTTGGGTAAATGAAGTTCACCATGAACATTCATGTATATTCTGTATCTAGATCCCTATAGAGATACGTAGTACCACATTCATTAGCTGCATGTTCAGTTATTCGGAAACTACCAAACTGACAAGGTAGTGGAGTGCAATGACATCCATTACGATAATATGTCTCATCGTAGTTGATTCCAGGGCGTTTTGTGAGAAACCTTGTGCCATAAGGCGAGATTACCATCTCCTTTATGTTAGGATGTGTTGGCATCATTGGCTCGAAAAACCTTCCTCTTCGTTAGAGAATCCAACTTAAACTTGATAACATCTTTCGATTTAGGCCAATTTTCTCTACGTTGGCATTCATTCATCAATGGAGCGTGGTTCGATATCATCTGACTCAATAAACTCATGCGCTATGAAATGAGTGAATATATCATCAATCATGATCGAGTTTCTATCTCACGTCTCATGTACACTAGTGTAATTTTTAAAGAGCTCTATATTCTCAGAAATAGGTTCTGACGTTGAGACGTCCCCCAACGATAACCATAATCTGAAAGATTCTCATGAGACAGATTTTGAGTGTCGATGATCAAATGATTGAATTGTGCCAAAGTATCATTCGAACCCACGGGCCTCCCATGCATCCTAGCTGGACCATGGCCTGTAATGCCAGAGTGTCACTCTCTACAGCGTTGGCGCCATGCCTACCTCCGTGTAGGGTGGCGCTACGTCCTCTCGTAGGGACGTCCATCCTTGCAGGCATATTTTGCAGCAAATATGTGTGATCTCGTCACTTTAGTGGGATCGAGATGAGACATAGTGGGGACAGACCACGACAATTCATGTCGTTCCTGCTGAACATCCGTGTTCTTATCTCCCCCTAACGACAGGAAGACTGTCTCATCAAAGGGACAATCTGCAAGACATGCGGTAAAGAGATCACCTAGAAAAGGCATTAAGTGGCGGACGATTGTTGGAGTCTCAAATTGAACGTAGTTGCCCATTTGTCCGTAAGGACCCATCATAAAACGTTGTGGCGACGCAATTGGCACATAAATGACACACTCAAATATGCATAAGTATGAGATACTGTTACCCACTCACTAGCTGTAACACACAGGTAGATTGAGTGACGGTTGGTTGTAGACGAATTAGCAAAGCAGCATGCGATATTGCATCACCCTAAGCAGATATAAGGAGATTTGTGCGCATTACCAATTTCCGGGCCACTATCGTAGTCGTTTCCGAGAGACCATTTGGGTATGTACATGGGAATATGATGTCCAACATCAGTCTCATTGCAATAACCATCAAAAGTCTCTGATGTAAACTCTCTAGCATTGTCAAATCCAATTGACTGAATAGGATGATCCGGGAAGTGAGCCCGTTGTCATATGATATGTGCTAGGAGTGTAATATAAGCAGCATTACAAGTGGACAATGGCACAACACGTGACCAGCGTGTTTGTGCGTCAACCAACATTATGAGATATTTAAACGTCCGCAAATTGGTTGAACCAGTCCATAAAATCACCACGGACTCTGTGTAAGAACAAAATGAGTATGTTCATATCCTTTGCATAGGACGGTCTCAGTCGTAATATCCCTGAGGAACGGGCTTTGTAAAAGGAGCGATAGGCCTTAGAAGCAACCACTGAGGATTGTGGTTGGGCCTGAGCGTCTGAAACGCTATTTGAAGCAAAGTTGGTGATTGCAGCATCACCTGGGACGCCATCCTTGGCGGCTGGCGTCATGGATAGGGACTATGCCAACCCTAGGCTGGTGGTGGACGGCGGCGGCTCCAGAGGCAAGAGCAGCGGTCACAGTTAGTCCAGGAATCAACTTTTGATTCTTGCTTCGTTTCGCTTGAAAGAATGGATGTCCGTGTGAAGTCTTTAGTAGACGGATCATCATATCATGACTAGGATGACCTATCCTGTAGTGCCAATATGTGTGTCTAAATCCAAGAGATCTTATCTCATGACTTTATTGGATTTAATAGCTTGAATAGTGACATAGAGTCCACTAGAGAGACACATAAACTTCTCTAAGATGCATCTTTGTTCTCAATCATTAGAGATATTGCAAAGGAACTCATTTTCGTTCACTACATGCGTTTTCGCATGGTATCCATTGGCTCGAATAGCTCAATATGGTTCAATTCGCCCTAGGAGTGTAGAGAGTTTTTGTGACAGTAATGAAGATGCCATTTGGCAAGCGAAATTTGGGCTATTCCATGTCCTTGAACAAAACCTGATGGCCCAACCATCGTAGTGACAAAACAATATGCTCAGAATCAAAATGAAGTTATAATGAAAAGAACTCGAAATTTTATTCATAAGCCAACAGAGTACATCATTGTTTCTTAACTATTAAGAGAATCTAATCCAAGTAGAGAGATGTCGGTGGAGCAAAGCTCGCTTAAGTACCACTTATCTCAAAACCATTCTAGACATCATACTCATTTTGGATGAGCCTATGTGAAGAAAAACTAAACCAATGACATTTACTACAAAATACATGGCAATTGCTTATCACATCTCTTGGAAAATAAAGACTTAAACAGAATTGGCGATCTATTGATCCCAGCCAAATTTGAAGTCTTTAACCCTCACTCTAGATCACTTTCTTGATCTTCTTGTTCCATATAGTGAGCTTCTCTTGCTTCACAATATGCTTTGTAGGCGGTGACAATATCTTCACAAGCTCTACAAATGTGTGCCCAATGACTGGATACTCCACATCAGGACCATTCATCTCTGTGCTCAGACTCCATTGATTGAGACACTTTGAAAGCATCATTAGGATGGCTCTTAGTGTTGGTGGCGCCAACATGGCCAGAGGCGTTGCCTCTCTCTCTCTTTCCACGTTGACCTTTTCGGTTCCGTGTCCACCTGTTTTGACGGTTACATTCCTCATTAGAGCGAGAATATGGACCAAACGCCCAGAATTGTCCCTAAATTTAGGGTTTCGCTCTTAGCGCCCTCCCTTAGGGGCGCAACTATAATTGGACTCCGGAATATGCTCTGTTCCCACGGGTCTCAAATTATAGTTCTTCACAAAGATGTTGTCATGCTTTTCAACGACATTCATAGCTCCAATGAGCTCATGAAACCTTGTCATCCGTCCTGCAGTAATATCGATTCGATAGTTCTTAGCAACCATTAATGCAGAGACGGGGAAGGTAGAGAGAGTCTTCTCAATCAATATCGCATCTGTGATCTCTTTACCACAAAATTCCATTAAGGATGTAATGCGAAGTACTTCCGAGTTGTAGTCAAGATCTGACTTGAAATCACAGAAGCGGAGGCTATGCCAGCTTACTTCTATGTCAAGAAGCAGGGAGTCACGGACGTTACCAAATCTTTCTTTGAGTGAGACCCACAGTCTTCTGGGGTCTTCTTCATTCATATACTCATACTGGAGCGAATCATCCATATGACGAGTCATTAGGATGATGACTTTCTCCTTATTTGCCTCTAAGGCTGCTATATTTGCTTCCAAAGCTTGAGCTTGCTCAACAGTTAGCACATCCTAGCTAAGCTCGAGAATCGTATCTAGGATTCCATCGGCCTTGAGAAGCTGGCAGACATCACAAACCCACTTGTGATATCCAGAGCCAGTTGTTCCCAATGGAGCGAAGTCCAGTTTGTTCATGTTACTCATCCTGAAAGAGAACAAGAAAAAATGGTTAGTTTCGGAGCGGAAAAAATACCACGAAAACCAAAAAATTTTTTTAGCATAGTCGCTCCCAAGAAATTAGGAATTTCTGAGCGTAGTCGCTCTCAAGAAATCCAATTCCAAGAGGTATTGGATTAGATCGAAACAATGATGTGTTTGTGGTCAATCATAACTTCTCAACAAACTCTAAGTTTGGAGGGACTCTACAAACTCTAAGCTTGGAGTGAGCACGAACCCCCACAGTTCGGCTCTTGGTCTCCCCTATGAAGAAGAAAGGGAGATAGAAGAAGGGAGATTGCAAGTCCCCGAGGAAAAAAAAGAGAAACGGAACAAAAACTCTAAAAACGGGAACTTTAAAACATACCTCTAATTAAGGCTTCTGGTGTGGCGCGATGTGGCAAGGTGTGGCGTGCTGTGGCATAATGTGGCGCGTTGTGGCAAGGTGTGGCGCGCTGTGGCAGCACTATGGCAAGGTGTTCTAGGGTTTTAGGATTTTTGGTTTTTGAGATTTCAAGGTTAGGGCTTCGTACTGATAACATGTTTAAGGAAATCGAAATTGGGAGAGAATAAGTTGTGTCTTTCATTGATAATAGGGGTCTTTTTATATAAAGGATTACAATTATAGAATCAGAGTTGTACATGGAAACATATTCGTACAATGAATGGATATCTATGAAGATATCTCCGAGAATATCTCTAAGATTAACCTTATTACAACTTCGACAAGTAACTTAGAGTTTGGGCCAGACACATATTTTGGATTTACTTGAACATAATCAAAATTAATTACATATTTTCACTTTTTTTTTTTGCTATATTATTGGGAAGCAAATTTTATCTGTCTTTTCTTTTCTTAAAACTAGCCTCATATCGGTGTGATGCATGTATTATTATTGAAAAGAAAAAAATGTGAACGTTTTCTTGCTTCAACTTCTTCAATTTTTTTAGATTTTTGTTTTTTATTTTTTCATAGTATCACACAAATAATTTATTTCTAGTCACTCTTTCTGTTAGGGTTTCTAAGGTTTCGTTTTAGTGACCAGCGACGTCAACAATCTTCTTCTGCCTCGAGCAGAAAAGGCTCTGATTTGGCCTCTACTCATTTCTCCCTCGCGGGTGTGAGTGATAATAGCGGGTGAAGCAGTTTATCGTGGTTGTACTTTTAATCGGAGTTCTGGTGGGTCGACGATCGATCTGACGAGAGTCTTGGTTGATCCGTGTTTGCAGGGTTCTTGGGATTCGATTTGGCTAGTGTTTTTTCTGCGGTGGTCTGGTGTAGCAAAGTTCAGGGTCAAAGTCTGATTTATGATTTGCTTGATTTGCTGGTGAGGTTGGCTGCCTGAGTTCTATAGTCTCCCATTTTCATCGCCGATGCTGTTTCGTTGGGGCGGACGACCGCGATATATGGTGGTGGGGCTAAAAAGCTAAACCTCTTCTACCTATTCTTGAGATTGGCTTTTGGGGTTAGTTTTAGGGATGGGTTGCAGGTTTGGCTTATTGGGCTTGCCCAATTTATCATCTATTGGGCCATTCTGAAGGGTGCCCTACCACCGTCATGCACTACTTAGTCGTTTTGGTGATGCTAGTCTAGGGTTGGACTTACTAGATTGACATTTTCGAGAAGGAGTCCATGACAACTTCATCTACTGGTCATGATCTCTTTAGGAGATCGGTAATTATCCAGGATTTGGCATTATTTGCGAGTCTATTGTCTGTTGGGATGTCTTCTATGTGTTTAATTTGGCAAGAACTATCTACTTTCATTGTACCACAATCGAGTGATGAGGCGGGCTAGTGGATAGAAGATGATTTTGTCTTGGTAGAGTGAGGTGTATTTGACTAGGGTTGGCCGCGATACGGTGTTAGACTATAATTTACATATATATAGATTCCTCTAAATATTGAATTTAACTTGTTTCTGAGTGAATTTTAGCTTTCACTAAATCATTTTCTTATTTATTTAGGAATATTGCAAGAGTTAGGGAAACATCCATTTTGAGTTTTGAAGTGGAGAATTGGAGCTAGGAAGAATAACTGTCAAATGTGGAACAAAAAGTAAAATTCTGAATTCCAGCGAACCACTACAAATGGCGTCCCACCACCACTTATTGTGGTGCTATAGCTTTTCCGATCACAATTAAGGAGGATCAAGGAGGACCAAGAAGGTGGAGTAGCATCATTACATCCATCACATTATCCTTTGGATAATAGACATTACTATGCACACATTTTTCCCATGCTTGTCCCCTTGACTTTGGTGACCCAAAACCATCTCTACGCTCCTTCTTTCCTTATTTTCCATGCACTTAAGAAAGCTAGATGTTCTCTCCCTCTCCCTTAGCCATCTTTTCCTACTCTACTCTCTCTAATAGCTTATCATTACTTCTCTCTTTCACTCCATCCCTTCCATAATTTTTCCCCTTCAGTTTTAAGAACTAATACCACTCCAACACTCTTCCCTTTGCTCCATTCATGAAGCTAGTTGCTCCCTTTGCTTTCCATCATCATTTTACACCTCTCTCATCCCTATTTAAGCATATCTTCTTTCATTCAAGAGGCGTCGCCCATACACCCTATTATATCTTCTTTCTCTCTCAATCTCCTCCACAAAACCTTCATATCCACCTCCCAAAATCCAAACCCATAATATCCATACTCTTCAACCTCCATCACCACCACCACAACTACATCACTACCACCACTACTCCATCGATCACCACTCAAAGTTAGCCAAATGAGCATCATATCTTCATCACCATTCCGTTCATCATCACCATCAAGAAGTTCATCATCCACCCCTTCCACCATCAAGGAGGATTCGAGGAGAATTGAAGGAGGAAAACGAAAGAGAAGCTACCCATTGATTTGTCAAGCTTCAACTAGTTCATTCTTTCCTTAACTCTTTAAATTTACATTGATGTACTTTATAGATTTGAGGCTAATTTGTATGATTATAAGTGAGTAGTTATTTTGTTGGGGCTAGAGTTGAGAGCCCTAGCCAAACTTGTATGAATTGATGTTTTAATTTACATTTGATGTTATTTGTTATTTTCATATTCATATGCTAATTCAAGAAGTGAATACATTCATTCAAACTTAACTACTTTGAATGTGTTGTGTTTGTCATCTCATGAAAAAAATGTTTAGAGAGTAGTTAACCTTGAGCATTGATAGCATGATAGCATCCTATATGTGCATATGAAGGCTGTGAGTTAAAATCACCTAGATCTAGGATTGATTTTCTTGCATGACTATCTAAACTCAAAGCTTTATGCATCTAGGAACAATGAATTGAGACTTAACCGGTAATATGATTTGTTCTTAGGTAGTTAATTCTAGACTTATCCGGTTGGAATTGATAACATTAAAGGAGTCTAAGCCTTTGTAGTCTTATTCGGATGCAAAGAGAGTAATTGGGAGATTAGAATAGCATCACTTGTATTTGAACTTTAAGACTTGAGAGGGAGGTTAGTGGTAGACAATCCAACCCCTAACTTCATCAATTATATTACTAGTTTAGTTTAGAGTAGTTTTGTTTAAATTTGAGCCTCTAGTTGATTTAAATTCCAAACTATTTAAAAACTAAAATTAAATCACTATTCCATCTTGCACATACTCACCATGAGCTTAGATTTTCTTGTGATTCTAGGTTCATGATTGTACATTTGCATATTGTAGCTCTTCTTAGGTTCACACCCTAGCTAGTGAAAGGAATCCAGTCATGTGGGTTCGACAACCTTTATTAAATCCTTATACTATTACTTGTACCCCTTATACTTGAGGGTGGCTATTTGGCTAACATACGGTTGCCGAGTTTTTTCACGTCAACCGATACCGAACAAATAAATGTCGGTATTCCCAAATTCTTTGCTGTAACCCTACTGGACTTTCCAGTTACCGAAAGTTCGGTATATCGAACTCAACAATCGGTTTTGGTCGGCATTGAAAGCTCTGATCGCCGAAATTTGGAGGCAACAAATGATTGCAGAACTAGAATCCAGATATGTAACAAGAAATATGTATATGGAGGCAGCCTCATATCTATAGATCTTGAGGTTCATGAACCTCAAATTTGTAAGCCAAGTGAAGGAGATGAGAATTGCAGTATGAGGAGAAAGAAGAAAGAGAAACTGAGATTTATTTTTTTTATGAAGTAGAACTAAGGTTGAAGAAGAAAGAAAACAAAGGTCGAAGAAGAGACAGAAGAAAAAAAATAGAGGAAGAAGAAAGAGAAGGTCGCAGAGGAGAGAGAGAGTGTGTGAGAAAAAATAAAGGGTGGTAGATGGTTTCAGAGTTCAAAATTGAATGAGATAAGGTTGCTAATTGTTATCAGTTTAAAATACAAGATAATGAATATATAAATATATTGTTTGTATGAGGTATAACAAATAAACATTATGGCCCAGTGATTAAGGTTGATTGTTTGCATCTAAAAGGAAAGAGGCTCGAAGCCCGCAAGCAGCATAATGAAGGTAGATTTAATTCATTTTGAATTAAATTACTTCATTTCAGTTGGCTCGGTTTAAGCCGGACTTTCTGTTTTCTTGAACCGGAACCGTACCGTGTTGAGTCATCCGGTTTGGTAATGTCGTGCCGAAACGGCGGTTCATCATCGGTTCCGTTTTGAACCTATTCGGTTCGGCCGGTTTCAGCATGTTCGACAGAATAAGCCAGCCCTATATTTGACAGCAAGCTTTAGTATGTTCTTAGTGAATAGTATTTATCAAGTTTAGAATCCGACCAGTTTACAGTCCAAATTTGATGTATGTACTATTCTGGGTTTCGAATTTGATTCATGATAATTTGATTGGTTCAATTATGTATATGAGGCCCCTTCACTAAGGGATCTCCCTTTTTTTTTTTTTTTTTTTTTTGCCATTTTAAGGAATAGCTTATGTCAGACTAAAAAAAAAAAAGGAATAGTTTATGAGGCCAACTTTTCAGTCACATATCGGCATTTCTACCGTTCAATTTTTAGGTCTCTATGAATAGATCATTTCTGCAAATTTTCAGCTAAATTGATGACCGTTAGCTTATTGAACTAAATCAAATCAGTGGACGAACCAAATTTGTCCAATCTAAACCATTCATGTCCATAATAGTAAATCATGATTATGAATACCCAATCTTTTTTAGCTAATTTAAACATATCGGCATCTCGACCGTTTAGTTCTTAAGATACCATGAATAGATCACGTCTGCAAAATTTCAACCAAATTGATGATTGTTAAGGTACCAAACTAGATTAAATCAATGGATGAACCAAATTTGTCTAACCTGAACCGTTCATGCTTAAAATAATCACAGTTTTGAATGTCTTAACAATGACCGATTTGGCTAAAAATTTGCAGAAGTGATCTACTCATATAGAGCTAAAAACTGAACGGTCGAGATATTAATATGTGATCGAAAATGTGGTCTAATAAGCGATCCCTTGAAATGACCAATAAAAAGGATCCCTTCACTAGAAAGTCTCACACACACACATCAAATGAAAGCTAAATTAGTGGCCTGATTTGGTTACCTCAGTTGGCATGCGTATTATTTATACAATATTATCTAATATTGGTTGGCACGTAATTGCCTCAAAAATACTAGGATGCTTATAAAGTAGCGTGACTACATTTATGGAAAAAAAAAAAAAAACACACAGCTAATACTTGATTGGTTAGTCTCCTCATAATCATAATGTCTATATATAAATTAAATTTTGATGGTTCAGTGACTTGTATAGGATAAACAACTACTGGTTTTGTAATTTGAGATGTTCGAGGAATATTTTGGTTGCATGTTCTATGCTCATTGGGTTTGCATCAGTTCTGCAAGAAGTAGCAAATGGTTTGCTCCGGACACAACGTCTTGGTCTTACTCATATTGAAGTAGAGGGAGATTCTCAACTCCTAATCAAGATGCTGAAAGGTTCCTATCAAGTTTCTTGGCAGATTTCTACTACTTTTCAAGAGATCAAGTATCTCGCTTTAAATTTTATACAAATCACCTTTACTCATGTTTTCCAAGGAGCATCATGGCTGACAAACTAGTCAATTAGTTTCATCGGTTACTATAGTATTTGAATGAATAATTTTTCTCCTTATATCTCTGGAGTTCTGTTATTTGATCGATACTTTGTATCTTAAGATCCTATCCTTATAATGTATTTCTTCATAAAAAAAATTTAAAAATTGAATATAATTACTTCTGAAATTTTATAGTGATGTATGCATGTCCCTCCAACAAGAGCCGTGTTAGAGTCTCTTATCACCTGTAATGATGATTACTGATTAGTCTTACAGTGAGTGAAAGCAAACGGGGATGGGCCGGGGGTCGCTATTCTGGATATACTACATATTTACGGAGCATCCAATTGGTGCCATCTCTTTGATTCTAGCTGCTTCCATATATATATATATATGTATATATTAACTCCACCAACTGATCAAGCTTCTTCATTAGATATATAATTGATGTTGACTTGGGCGTTAATATAATACAACCTTAAATGTAGCACAAGCACACAGTCTTACGTGTTTGATTTTATTTGTATGGCTGCAGTTGCTGTTACTTTAGTTGTTCAATCACATTATATCCTGCAACTCCTTCCCAATTAAACTTCAGGGATTAGGTGCAGTACTGCTTCTGCGTCCCTTCTTCATGCCCTAACCCTTCCGGCCATCAGTATATAATTGAAGTTTCTAATATTAACGCCAATAGCTTACAGCTTAAAAGTTACTTTCATCTCCATCAGCTTAGTTTGTCCTTACTGATAAGAATTATCATATCCATATGGTTTACTGCTGTGCTGATATCAAAAACACCAGTTCATCCTGTAGTACATGATGTACTAGTTCTCATTCAGCAGTACATTATACCAGATCTATTTGATCCACAAATATTGATAGCCATCAGATCTTCCATTTATAGCAACACTAGAGGAAGATTAAAATGATTTATGCTAAATCCTAACCCTAAAGAAAATAGACAAATCAATGGGTTAATGATTATAATTTTATATAGAGAAAACCCACTAAGGAATACTATGGATGGATCATGGATGCAATAATAGAATTAACTTTGTCTGGAAGTGTGGAATTACTGTTTATGGAAAGGTCAAAAGTTTTCGTATATATATATGGAACCCATGTTTTGATAAGTTTAAATTGGACGACAAGTCCAACTCAATGTGATCGTGGAAAACGACTACCAACAAAATTCAATCGATTGGTTTCTAGATTAGAGTAGAACACTGATCGATATCGAACAATAGTAAATACTGTAGTTAGTTATTTAGCAGCTGATTAATTTCATCATTTGTCAATTACAATACAGTACATATGTGAAAGAGGCCCTAAGCAGAATCTTTAAAATCAGGACTCTATGGAGACTTTTAAATCAATAGTTGTGAAACTCACTTTTCAATCACATATCGGCAAGTCAACTGTTAGATGTTCAGTTCTCCATGAGTATATAATTATATATCACTTCTAAAAGTTAAGGTACCAAACTAGGAAAGGCTAAATGGTTCTGTGACTTCTGTCGACCTAGTGGAAGGCTCAAGCTCAATGTAGATGGGGTGTTCTTGGTGGAATCTGGAAAGGGTGGTGTTGGTGTGATAGCTAGGAATGAGAATGGAGGTTGTGTGTCTGCATTTTCTCGCCATTTGCCTTATGCACAATCTGCTTTGCACATGGAGGCAGAGACATTATGTGCCAGTTTGCTAGCTTATTGCCATTGATCAAGGTTGGACTGAAGTTGAAAGCAATTGTGCCATAGTATTGAATGCCTTGGCTAATGAGAAGCAAGATGTGTCTGAGGTTAGTAACATTCTAAATTATTGCCGTTATTATCTACAGGCTTTTCATTTTATTCTTTTTAGACATATCTTTAGTGAAGCAAATGGTATCGCAAATAGGCTTGACTACCTTGCTAGGTCATCCTTGTTGGATGTGTTTTGGGAATGAAACCCCTGATATTATTCAGAATGTGCTTATTGAAGATGGTTGTAATGTTTCACGAGGTTTATGCTCTATGTCCCTCTCGTTGTACTGTCCCTCTATGAATAATAATAATTAATATGGGTACGTGGGAGTAACACAACTCCAACCTAGCGAGTGACTTTGCCAGTATTTAAAAAAAAATGTACCAAACTAGATCAAATAAATGGATGAACCAAATTTGTCCAACCTGAACCTTCTATGTTCATTGTGAATGCCTTAACAATTTTCAATTTGGTTGAAAATTTGTAGAAATGATCAACTCATGAAAATCTACACATCTAACAGTCGATTTGCTGAAATGTGATCGAAAAGTGGGTCTCATAATCGTTGATAAAAAAGTCATAATTTTAAAAGTCTTCATTAGAGCTTCATTCCAGCAAATATACATATATAGAGAGGCTTCAAGGATTTTTTTTTATTTTTTTTTAGTTCTATTTTAATGGGTCTCTTGTAGAACCCACTTTTGATCACATATTGTCATCTCGATCGTTCAATTATTAGGTCTAAGAGTATATCACTTATGCAAATATTTAGGTAAACTGATAATCGTTAAGGTATCGAATTAGCTCAAATTAATCAATGGACAAACCAAATCTTGTTTGTTTAGAAGTTGTCATGTTCATAATGGTAAATCACGATCATGAATGAGTCAATGCTTTTTAATTCGCAGAAAAATTTTGCAGAATTGATTTACTTATGGAGACCTAAAAACTTAACAATCAAGATGCCAAAATGTGATCGAAAAGTAGGTCCTACAAGCTATCCCTTAAAATTGCCAAAAATATGATCCCCTAGTGGAAGGATCCCTTAAGGCAATGGACAAAAAAAATTTCTCCAAGATGAATCATTCATGTTCATAATGGTAAACCACGATCATGAATGCCTTAACTGTTTTCAATTTGATTGAAAATTTGCATAAGTGATCAAAGTCAGTGACACATTTGCTACTCCTGGTGTTGTTGCCAGTGCTGGGGTTGGATTACAGTCGATATGCTTTGCAGCGAAGGAGGCAGATGCATATGGCCTTTCTTATCACTTGCAATAGTGGTCTTATGGTTTCGGAGTGGGTTGCTCTAGTGGTGGCATTGGGTGGGGAAAGTGGAGGTCGAATGGTGGATGAGCTTAATTTATCTGCAATCGGGCCAACATTTGGGTTTTCAGCTTTGGGCTGTCTTTTTTATTTTGAAAGAACTTTTTTTTTTTGAAAGGGAAAGAACTTCTTATGAGCTTAGAGTTACTCACTTTTGAGGATCTCACCTAGAATGCCCGCATTTTATGCTCCTCTTTCTGAATTTCTCATTAGTTATGTAGAGTAGTTTTCATCGTACTTCGTTGCCTCATTTAAAAGTTAATTTACTTATGTAATGACTATTTTGATAACCCCACTGGAGTGGGTAGTTATATGTAATTTCTTTGATAAATTAATAAGTTGATATTATTTTTAAAACAATTTCTTTTAATATAAATGTAAATTCTAACTAAAATGGGTATCATTTAAATTTTCGCACTAAGAGCATCTCCAACAGTGATAGCTATCTTCATAGCTAAAAGTAGCTAAAATTAGAATATAGCTAGTTGAATATTGAGTTATGCTCCAGCAGAATACCTAAATCTTAAGTTAAATTTAACTTTTAATTAAATTTCTCTTTTCTCTAGCTAAATATAGCTAGGTCTTTTAGCTAAAGCTAAATTTAGCTTTTATTTAGCTAGTCTGCTGGAGATCAAACTTAGCCTAAAATTAGTTAAATTTCAAATTTTTTTTGAAATAAGTATTCTGTTGGAGATGCTCTAAACCTGTTGAATTGACTGCAAATTTAATGCAACTTAATTAAACCTCATGCTGCACACGTATGAGTCATACGGTATGACAATCAACGTCACTAGCACATTATTTGTGCAATGATTTTATGATATTTTCCACTAGTGTGGTGTCGTGTTGATGAACACATGTTACACATATCTAAAGTTCACCTGACAAAGAAATATAACCGCAACATACCAAAAATGAGAAAAGAGCATTAGGTCCTAATCAGCAATCTCGTTCATCAATTTGTAATTCTTACGGTACTTCTAAATGTTGGATTGTATATATAGTTTGATGTCTCTAAATAGTAACCGTAGAAGGACATATCAACTAAAAAATGTGCAGGGCCCTACCATATTTCCTAGCTCCATTACTAGAGTAATTGATCTTTATTATAAATTGTATACCACTGTGCAATGAAAGAAATAAACGCATGCAATTACTATCTTGATGTTTCATTACATCATTTACATGACTTGCGCTCAAGATAGTAATTGCATGCGTTTATTTCTTTCATTGCACAGTAGTAATTTTGTCTCTGTATCCGTGGATCAATCTGTAGTTTCACTCCACCCACCCTAACATGTTGGTCATTGTCTACAGTACACTAGAGTTATAAAATCTCTAAACTAATTCCTCCTTTTTTGACCACTGCTTGCATTTTATCCACCCAATATAAAATATAATTGTCAGTTAGCTTCTCATAAACAAAAGAAAACACCAGTTTGTACAAATAAGAATATAAGCACGTGGGTGAATATCAACATTTTTTATTGTGTCCTTTTTCATATAGAGTCTTTAGCACACGTGGGTGAATATACGTACAGTTAAGATCGGACGATTTTGAATAATAAATAACAGACTCTACATATAGACGGCCGAGATTTGTATAATTAATGTATATGGACTTGCACCGCAGTGTATAGAAGAATTTTCGCTTTTTCATGTAGTACAGCTGTGGACGCTGCCCAGATATATGCCTCACCAGTCGCACGGTTTCTTCATATCTCTCCTAATATTGAATTGTCAATTTCTCTTTGCAAGTGGAAACAAAAAAAACCATCTAATTCTAAATGATTGTACAACACAATACATAAAACATTTACGCCAACCCCATATATACCCCTTCAACATGCCTTTCATGGCCTCTCTCATCATTCTCTAAATTCTGAGTCGAATATCTTCTCGCTTTTAGGTTTTCTCTTTTTCTTTATCAATAATCAATGGAGCTTGAAGTTTCTTGGTTCTTTCAGTTCCTTTCCACCCCCATTTCCTTCATTTTGCTCTCTTTCATCAGCTTGTACCTACTGAGATCAAGGCTATGGTGCAAATGTGAAATCTGTAGCACTTATCTCACCTCTTCTTGGTCTCTAAAATTCCACAATCTTTGTGATTGGTATGCACATCTTTTGAGAGAGTCCCATACCAAAACCATCCACATACATGTTCTCAGAAACACCATCACAGCAAACCCAGAAAACGTTCAGTACATGCTCAAAACAAATTTCGAAAACTTCCCGAAAGGCAAACCTTTCTCTACAATCTTGGGTGACTTTCTGGGTCAAGGTATTTTCAACGTGGATGGTCATCCATGGAGGTTTCAGAGGAAGATGGCGAGTCTGGAGCTGGATAAGCACTCGGTAAGATCTTATGCTTTTGAGATTGTCAATCACGAGATTGAACACCGGCTCATCCCGCTTTTATCGTCCTTTTCGGAGACGAAAGATGTCTTGGATTTGCAAGACGTGTTCAAGAGATTCTCCTTTGATAGCATATGCAAGTTCTCTTTTGGGTTGGACCCTATGTGTTTGGATTTGTCCCTGCCCTTATCGGAGTTTGCGGTTTCTTTTGATCTGGCGTCGAGGTTGTCTGCGGAGAGAGCCATGACGGCGTCTCCTCTCGTCTGGAAGATCAAGAGGATGCTGAATTTGGGGAGCGAGAAGCAATTAAAAGAAGCCATTAACATGATCGATGTGTTGGCGAGAGAGGTTATCTTGACAAAGCGGCAGATGGGATTTTCTACTCAGAGGGATCTCTTGTCACGCTTCATGCGGAGCGTAGATGATGAGACGTACTTGAGAGACATTGTCATTAGCTTTCTATTAGCTGGTCGCGACACAGTTGCGTCAGCACTGACCAGCTTCTTCTGGCTCATGACGACCCACAAGGTGGTCGAGTCAGCAATTCGAGCCGAGGCAGACAGAGTACTAGGCCGCAATGAGAGCCTGAAAAGCTTCGAACATATGCAAGAGCTTCATTATTTACAAGCGGCAATTTATGAGAGCATGAGACTTTACCCTCCTGTCCAATTTGATTCGAAATTTTGTGACCAAGACGATGTTTTCCCGGACGGGACGTTTGTGAAGAAAGGGACTAGGGTTACTTACCATCCCTACGCGATGGGTCGGATCCCAGAGAATTGGGGACCAGACTACATGGAATTCAAGCCGGAAAGATGGTTGAAGGAAGGTGCTTTCTTCACGGAAAACGCATTTAAATACCCGGTTTTCCAACCAGGACATAGGGTTTGCTTGGGAAAGGAGATGGCCTTAATGGAGCTCAAAGTTGTGGCTCTTTCTTTGCTTAGAAACTTCGACATCCAGACAACGACACAATTTGATGTGCCACGATTCTCACCGGGACTCACAGCCACTTTCCGTGGTGGCCTTCCTGTGCGGGTGAGAGAAAGGAAAACACTACCATCCTCATAAGTCACCTCTGCTTAGCTATGTACAGGCCACACATAAATATGCATGTTAGTGTTGCCAACCAATCAAATTAATGTCGGGAAATGTGCTGCGTGACAAAGATGAAAGTGATGTGCCGACCTCGTCTGAATTGAATGTGCACCATATATATATATAACCAGAATGTCTGCAGTTTGTGTCGGGTACTGTAAGATAATTTATATATCTTGGTGTACAAAATGATGCAATGTAGCTGGTGATTTTTGACCTACTGTGTTTGGTTGATATTTTCTTTTTTTTTGAAAGATTGTAGGTGTGAATCTATTAAAAAATAAATGTAGAAAACGTTATGTAATTACTCATCCACTGTTAGGCTACGATAAAATTGAAATATGACTAGAAAATTCTAAAGTAATCCAACATAACGTTACCCTAAAATTAAGTTCCGAGTAACTAGCATAATTCGAAATAGTCAAGGCAGAACCAAGGTCTATTGTCGACCACTTTCATCCGCTCTTCCTCCACCGTAAACTGGAAGACAAACCTCCATTATGTTCTCTTATGGAAAACCAATTTCGGAATTCCCAAACAGAGGCCAGGGTACCCATAAAGGATTTGGGATCCATCCTCTTCCTCCATGTTGCCATGAGAAGACGACCGACTGTGCGCGTAGTGGTGATAGGAAATGGCAACGCCGCCAGCAGGACCAAAAGACGTTTTCCCCTTCTCGGAGATGGCAAGTGTAGCCCCTAAACGGGTTGAATCTTCGTCAACCATGGTGGATAGTCGTGGGTGTTGAGAATGACGTGTAGAGGAAACCCTAGCCTGATATTCTCTGTTTTTTTTTTGGTAAGCAGCCTGATATTCTCTTTTATGATTTACGATACCTTCAATACAAATTCATATATGGTATTGATCAATTAAACGTTTTTCATATAAAGACATACATGATAAATTTTCTTCACTTTTACTTTTTTTTTTTTTTTTTTAAATAGAGCCAGTAGGCGAAAATATATTCATCAGAAGCCAGAATAAGCCGTTACATACCATTTCGCTGCCATCTAGACAGACAAGAAGATAGTGGTAGTACCCACAGTGGTACATAGAAAATAGACCTACTCATTGTACAATCAAGTACGTAGACAAAGCGGGATCCCCTTTTGGTACTATGCCGGAGGCGCTAGAAGGCCCGATCCTCCCAACCTAACTCATAAAACAGTAAACCTAGTTGCCTAGAGACCTCAATTGGTGTACAATTAGAGACACTGAGAATTAAATCGACAAAGACCAAACCCAATGCTAGAAACTAGGTAGGAAAAAAAACCACTAGATGCCTCAAAAAGGGCCTAAATGAACTAGAAAATAATAAAAGCTAACTAACGGCCCATTTGGCCCAAAGAAGAGCAGAACCCTAAGCCCAACTAGCTGACCCAACCCTGTTGAGCTTCCGCCTTTCTGTGTTAAGGACGCCACACACCGCACATCGCAAACCAGCCGTTGCCACGCCTGCACCATGTCGTCGACGCCACTTCAAGGACCACCATCCGCACCACACCGCCACCACTGCGAGGGCAACAAAACTCGAACAACACCAGACCCGATCCAAAAAGAAAGGATCCCTATGCCCCTTGAGCACCGGCCGACTGCATCCCGGCGATACCGCTGCACTACAGCCGTTGCCTGAAGACAAACACCAGTCCGCGCCGTCCCTTGAAGCAGATCCACAACTCCCCCAGCCACAGAGTAATTTCGACCCAAGCAAGACCAGATTAGACACAAACCTCGAGCCACTGCAGATCTATGAACCAGGGAACCCTAGACCATCAACACCCATCCGGCAGCCTCCCAGCGACGACGAGGCAAGCCCCACCGACCCATAGTGCTGCCGAACGAGAGGATCTCAGCTGAAGACTCGACCAAGGTTGGTGCGCCTGCGGTTCACCTATAATTGCATAAACAAATAAAGAATTAATATAGGTATAAAGTATTATATTTACAAAATTATATACAAAAGAAACAAGTAATCGAAACTACGGGATTTAGAATTAAAATAAAAAATTAAAATAAATAAAATAAAGAAAATGTAAAAACACATATACAAGAGTGGAACGCAAGGAACAAAGATCAAAACCACAACCATATACATGAAATCCAATTACAAATCTTTATACTTGATTTTCTATGTCATGAGAAAGAAGTTGACCATGTGAAACATTAATAAGCAAACGATTTCCCATATTTTACTTTCCTTGAATAATTGATCTAAGTGAAAGCACCTAAATCAATCCTATTGAACATGCAATTATAGTCTAGAAAGCTAGCTAATCAAGAACACATTCAACGCATGAAGAACAAAGAAAGGATGTTAACCAAAGTGCACAACCTAGTATGAAAAAGTTCATTTGTTTGCAATCCTCCTTAATTGATTTCGACTTTTGTCCAAAGCTTTTACTACTTATGATTTAGGTTCACAAAACTATTAGGTGAATTGTTTACCTAAATCTAGCTCCAATTACATGCATATATCCTAAGTTGGCCACCAAAGAACATAAACATGCAAAAGTTTTCTGTAATCCAAAATCAATCAAGCAATCTCACATAAGCAACATAAAAATCAACACAAAGAAATTGCAACTTTATTTCAAAACATAGAGACGGGCTTTAAACTTTGCCCATAACGTGATGTTAACTAGAATTCATAGTTTTCGAAATCAAACAAAGAAAACAAAAGAAAAAGATGAAATATACCGTGAAAGATGAATGACAAAGTCTTGAGACAAAGAACTTGAAGATCCTTGAAAGCAAGCAATCTTCTAGGGACGACACAAGGGTTGATGGCGGCTAGGATCTTGATATATTGCATGGCTTCTTCTCCTCCTTGGTTGATAACACAGACTATGAAGACTAGAGAATGGAATTGATTTTTGGTGTGTGAAAAGAATGAAAGAATTGGTGAATGAAAACATCCCAAGGATGCATCTATATATAGGGGATGTCCAAGCCTTATGGATCATTCTTTTAATTTCTAGGAATTATCTTATTGATCCACATAGCTCCAACCAATCAGATAATTCCACGTCAGTATTCTTGTGTCATCCAACCAATGAGAAGCCTTCAAAATTGCACCATGATTCTAGGAAGATAATCATTGCTGAATTAAAATGAATATTTTCTAATTTTATCTCCTAAAATTCGTCCAAAAAGGGGTGTGAGCAACAAACAACGTATCTGGACTTGTTTCCATCATTTCTGCATGTTGTAATCCCTTAAAAATCTCCAAGGATGATACCAAACTCTTCTGGAAGCCTCTAGGACGTCACATGTGCAGTATTATCTGAAATATAAAGCATAAATTCGGCCATAGGCTTCCCGATGTGATTTGGGCCTCAAAACAGAAATTTCCGTCAAAAGTTCGATTCACGCGCAGCTTAGAATCGGCCATAACTTCTTCTAGAAAAATGATATTAATTAGCCGTAAAAAGCTCTAGAAACTAGACATTCGAGGCTTTCCATCAATATAAAAATCATCAACTAGTTCTTTCTGAGTTGCTCTCAATGCTCTATCGAAGTTGACTGATTTGCACAGGCAGATTCTTGATTTGGCATTTCATGCATTTTTTCTCCTAGTGCTCTCAAGTTTCCTAGCCCCATCAAAAATCCTTATGTCTTCAGGACTCCTAGTCAATCAAGGACTCTTCACATGAAATGTTCTTGAACCTTCCAGAATCTTCTTTTGCTTTCCTAGTTCAACTGGGACTCTTTGTGTCATTAGAATTCTTTTTCCTGGTAGGAGTAGGTAATTTCGTACTCCAACTAGGACTCTTCATTTTTCATCATTTCTCCGAACATGTTTCCTAGTTGACTCAGGATTCCTACTTTGACTGGGTTTCCTAGTCGAACAAGGATTTCCTGGTTGGACCAGGAATACTCTATTTCTTCATTTCAACATCCCCTATGCCTTCTACTTGTCATTTCCAATGTCTTACATCATTCTCAGGTGTCTTTAAGGTCATTTCTTCCAATGTACCTAGAAAATAGAAACTAAGTTAAAAACGGATTAAGTTAAGGAAATAGCGAAGCAAAATATGAGGAATTGGCTATTAAAAACGTCGCATTAAATTAAAATACACCTATCACTTTTAGGAAATCCATGCACCATTATTTCAAACAAAAATCTAGAAACTCCGAAGCAGGTAAATTAAAATGATCCTCAGAGCAACTGGTTTTTGGGACCTAAGAAAAAATTAAGCAATACTCTGGGCCATAGAGACCCAATCCATCCAAGCCCCTAGCAAAGAGATAGTCCAAGCCTTGTATAACCTCAAACCAAGCCCAATATTAAGGATCACAGTCCAGTTCAAGGCCCAAGTGGCCCAAACACTCCAAGCCATGAATTGAATAGGAAACCCTAGAATCCCTAGTTTCCATGCAATCCACCGCGCCGCCGACCAAAATGCCGCCGTTACGAACACAGCCTCTGGCTCCGCCCCACGGAGGACGCCCTCAGCCAGCCCATTGTAGCTAGTCACACCTTCAACAACACCGCAGCCAAGTGTCGTTTCAGACCCATCACAACCACCAACACTTGAATAAGACAACCTGCTCCGACCGCCGTCAAACTAGTCCGCCCAACAACGAGGCCTTGCGAGCACATCCGATGGAAGTCTAGCACCACCCGCTCTTGTACCCATTTCTGATCCTTGTTCCGAATCCGCCTCAAGAGCTCGAAAAAGGGTCCCGTCGGCATCCCATATCCGATGGAATTTCATTGCAGCCAAAAGGACCCAATCAACTCCACCAAACCCCCGTGGAGATTCACCATTCGATAACCAGTACGGTTCCAATCTAACTCCATCATCAGCAACGCAACCCTGAATAAAGTGATCGGGATCCAACTGCTTATCCCCAATCCCCAGCTTCCAACATCTCAGATACGGCGGCCCATCAAAGACATCACCACCGTAGCCTAATCGTACAAGCCAGTCAACCCGCTCAAAGCCACCAGCAAAAACCATCCTTGGGTTCACCGACACCCCAATATCGGCGAACAAGAAGAGGAGGAGAAGCAGTAAGCCAAAACCTGCAGTTTTATCCATGAAGATAGAGAAGGTGTAGGAGCTGCAGACGACGGCTCTTAAAACCCTAGCAGAGCTAGAGCGCATTCTTTGGATGAATCCGAGTAAAATATGTTGATAACTACTATTAGACATAACTCTATCAATATATTTGACTAAAGAAATATCTTATAATGTTTTACTTCTAATTTCATATTTTTATTATTTGATTATTGTACAATGGTTTTTTTTTGGGGGGGGAGGGTTTGGAACCTAACCTAGTAGGAAGACTCAGCCTCACGCCCGGTTCTATTTATTATATTAATAGTAGAATTTTGCAACGGAAACCATAAAACCCGAACTCCATGCTACAATAGAACAATTACAATAATTCTCGTAGAGAACATTCTGAATAATTGTAGGAATCTTATCTTAAATATCATCCAAAAGAAACAACCTAGCAAGGTGAACAAGCCTGTCTACTATACCATTGGCTCCATGATAAATATGCCGAATTCTAACTGACTGAAAAGCAGACAAATAGTCCTTACAATCATCTAAAACCCGACTTACCTCCAAGAATTCTTCTCCTCACTCTGAAGTGCAGTAATTAAAAGGACAGAGTCACTCTCAATATCTAATTTCATCCGACCATGGTAAATACCAAGAAGAAGACCAGCTCTACACGCTTCAGCCTCCATATTTAGAACTAAATGTGCATGTACAAAAGGTCTAGCCATTGCTACGACACTCCTCCCCATACTATCTATAACTACTACACCAATACCACCACACCCACTTTCCACCTTAAAAGCACCATCAAAATTAATTTTTAGCCTACCAGTTGAAGGGTTCAGCCACTTCGTCACCTCTCTTTTCTTCTTTATACCCAACTTGGGATGAATACTATGATACTCCTCCATCTGCTTGATAGTCCACTGAATCATTTGCATAAATTGAAAACCCTTTTTTTCTCACAACAAATTATTCCTTTCAGTCCAAATTGTCCACAAACCCAAGAAGAAAAAAATCACATTGTTCACCATGAAGCACATCCATCATATCAAATATCCAGTCCAACAAAGACTGAGCTGGGTGATCACCTGCTTGGAGTTTCAATGGGTTGAACACCCAAAAGAGGTGGTAAGACAGTGACTTCCCATTTGTGAAGTCATGTGTTCGAGCCCTATCAATGGTGGGATGGGGTGGGGTTAATTAAAAAAGAATAGAATTAAGAATATATGTTAACGGGAATTCAGGGCGGGTACGGGGACTTAATTTCCAACGAGTATATGGGTATGGAGGAATGGGGAATTCCCAATATATTTGTAGGATAATATCTCCAAAATTTTGACCACAACTATTATCCTAAGTTTCAGTAATAGGATTTTTCCAGTGAGTCTATATTTTTCTTTTTTATACCCCAAATGTATTTTTTTTTTCTGTTTTAGAGTTTTTTGCCAATTTGTTCTCGATTATTTTGCCCCCCTCTATTCTTTTTGTATTCTGATTCGCAACCTGTGTCTCTTCTTTTTCTTCTTCTTCTTAGAGATCTCAGCACGAAGAGAGAGAATTCAATGAGCTTCAATTTTGATTCTGAATTTATTCTTGATTTCACATTTGTGTGCTTGATTCGAATTGAGGTCATTCTTCTTGAAATTGATTTTAAGCTTTGATTTCTACTTTGAAATCGAATCAAACTTATGTTGCTTTAATTTTGATTTTCTTTTTCTATGAAATTTAGTTATATTTTCATGATTGGTATGAGGTGGTTGATGAATTGGTCGACGTTGAGTTTATGGATGTAGAAGGCGGAGACAACCATGAGGGAGCTAGGCGCCTACTAAGGCCTCCATGGCTAGATTCAGAGCAGAGGTTGAAGAGCTAGAAGATGAAGATAACGAGTCCATTTTTGAGTGGACTTAATCACTATGTTTGATTAAGCATTCAGTTTGAGAATGGAGGAACTAGAAAAGGTTGTGGCTAGTAGTGATGATGGTATTTTGCATTTGGTAAATGGAGTAGAGGTCATTGGTATGCAGGGTTTTATTACTGACTCTCAATAATACAGTCAAATCAATTACTGATCCTCAATAGAAATTTTATTTACCCTCAATAAAATTTATTACTAACCGTCAATAACACCATCATGCAATAAATAATATATTATTGTATATGATTGTAACCAAACGTCCATCGTTTAATTGTGCTTTTGCAAAATTCAATTATGCCACGACGTGTCTGCAACATTCATTTATTAACAAAGCACCACGTGGACCAGGCATCTCAAGTCTAGTGTGCGTAGAGATAGCTTCTAGAAGCTTTCTGAGATGTTTCTATATATTCTTCATTTGTACCATAATTAAGTGCAGACAGATGAGATGTAGATAATCTATTTTTCCTTGGGAGGCGAGGCTATTTTTGTCTGTACTAGGCTTGCATTCATGCGAGCGTTCGTGATTTGTAATGAGCTACAGTGATTGGGTAGAGAGTTGGTTGTTTCCCCACAATTTCTCTAGTTAAAGTTTTGTTAGTTTCTGACTGATTTGGCTGTTGATCTATTGTTATGAACTCCTATTAAAAAAAAAAACTAATAAATAAACAAACAAACAAACACCACAATCATGCAGACCACAAGGAGTTCCTCAGGTTCTCATCTCTTATCTCTCTCCTCACGAACACACACACAGCCAAACAACTCTATTCTCTCTGTTCTCTGATTTTTTTCAGTTCTTTAACAAATCTCCATCCATAATGTTTAGCAATAAATCACGACTTTCATAAGCTCAGAGGAATAGTTGCTGGTGATGGTGGAGGAGCGACGGGACTCATTGTAGTCGTTGTTGTCATAACCATTGTGGGCTCTGTAAGTGGCGAGCATGATGGCAGAGATGAGTACAAAGATGCTCATGGTGATGGCGACGCTAGTGGCCGATATAAGAGCATCTTTAGCAGACTCTCTATTTTGGCTCTTTAGTTATTTTAGAGAGCATGTTTAGCTTTTATCTATTTTAGCAACTGCATCAGACTCCTAAGTGGCTCTCCATTATAACTTTTAGCTATCTCACTCCTAAATATAGAGAGCGAGATGAGACTCTCTATAATTTAAAACATGTTCAAGTAAATCCAGAATATGTGTCTGGCCCAAACTCTTAGGTTACTTAACCTAGTTGTAATAGGGTTTTGAATTAGAGATATTCTGGGAAATATTCATAGATATCCGATTAATTGTACGATTATCTTTCCTTGTACAACTCTGATTCTATGTCTTGTAATCTTCTATATAAAGAGACCCCTATTATCAATGAAAGCATAACTCAATTCTCTCCCAATTTCAGTTTTCCTTAAACACGTTATCAACACAAAGCTCTAACCCTAAAACCCTAATATCGTAGCCTTCAAACCCTAGCAACCTCTGCTGCACACCTCGAAGCCTCACACACCAAGCCAACCCGCTCAGGCGCTTGCTGCTATCTCCCATAAGCAGTAGCAACCCCCGCTGTCAAAAGAAAAAAAAAACAGAAGAAGAAGGAAGAAGATGCTCTGGGCCAAAAGTCAAAGAAAAGAAAAAAGGGGGTCGGCCCACTGCCAGAAAAAACAAGAAGAAAAAAAAAAACCATTGCTGGAAGAACAAAAGAAAAGGGCGGGCCCAGAAGCAGAAGAAAAGAAAGAAAAAATAAAAAAAAAAAGAAGTCGGCCCAGAGGTAGGCCTCATCATTTAGCCCTTCGGCCCTAAGCCCGCCCTAGGCCCGCCCAGCCCGTAGGGCCGAAGCCCTACCCGGCCCTTGCATTAGGGCGGGCCGACCCTACTCTTTCTCAAATAGGGTAGGGTAAGGGTCATGCAAATGAAGCCCTGCCCTACCCTACGGCCCGACCCGTTTGAGCCCGTTAGGGCCAAGCTCAGCCCGGCTCTTTAAGCCCGCCCAATTAAGTCCTAATAATTTTCTATTTTTTCTATTTTTTAAATATGTTTCTCTTTAGTCTATAACATACAACTTATCTCATTTTTGTAATTGATTTCCTAAGCTTTATTTTCTTTAATTTTTGTTTCCTTTGTTAAACAACAATTAATTTTGGGAGATTTAGAGAGATAGTTAATTGAATATAACCATCTTAACTAATATTTATAAATGTTATAACTTATAAGTTAATTCCAATATATATATTTATATTAAATATGATCAACAAAAAACAATGAGTCTTGTATTACCTATATAACCATTGAGCCACATTTTGAGATAAAAAAATAAAAATAATATATTTCTTTTTGTTAAACAAATTAATGCCCTTTTAGGCCCATTTCGGCCCTATTTGGCCCTATTCGGAAGGCCGGCCCTAGTGACTTGGGCCTTTCGGACGGGTAAGGGTTAGCATATTTAAGCCCCGGCCCGACCTTACCCGGCCCTAAATTTTGTTGACTTTGACTAGGCCCGGCTCGGCCCGAACCTAAGCCCTAAAATTTAGGGTAGGGTCGGCCCTAGCCCGGCCCCTGATGACCCCTACCCAGATGTAATAACCCGAAACTTAGTATCACTGTAGAGCACTCTAAGATACCTTAAACTTAGAAATAATCCAAGTATCTTCTAAGCATTTATTTTCTCGATTAGAAACCAATGATACCACATGCTATACTTACAAGTTATAATAGAGTTCTAGGAACTTACTAAAATACCTTAGTTCGTATTTCTTGTGTACACTCGATATTTGTTATTGAGCCCAATACTATTACCTATATTATTTTTGTGATGCATGTCATTTTAGTACTAGTTATTGCTAACACATATTTTGAATCTTACGAAATGACATATCAATCTTCGTATTAGTTTGAGAAAATGTGTATCTATGTGTATATATGTATACATGATTCAAATGCCAATACATCTAGAAGAACTAATCTGATTTTTCTTTCTATCAACCATAACATTCCTTGGAAATTTCTTGGAAATTTCCTTGTAAATGCTTTGTAGACTTTCAACTCACTTTTGACTTACAAGTAAGATGCTAAAGATTAATTTTTAATGCATCTTTCTAGTCTTTATAAACATGAAGCTGAATCATTTTTCCTTCAAGCCTTAAGATCAAGTGCAAAACTGATTTGGAAGTCTTAGTTGTAGAGAAAACTCACCTCACAAATCCTTCATCCTTTTCTTTCAAGAAACTCCCTTTGTTTTTCTCAAAGAAGTCCAAGCTTGGATCCAAGACCAAAATCTTCACTTCACTTCTGAGTTTCTTAAGTAAGTACATGATTACATTCCTATATTCTTTTGCCTTTAAGATTTATCAAAATGCATAACCGATGATAAAATGGAAAAGAATCTGTTTTGCTGCAGTCATATATTTTCGTGTTTGATAAAAGTTAATCTTGTCAAAAATAATTATATTTTCAGTTTCTTCATGAAAAATCCTTCAGTTTAGGCTTTTGAATCACTAAAAAAGGTTAAGAAATGAAGAAGTTATGGCTAATCAAAGTTTTCAACTTTTAAACTCGCTGGAAATCTCATACCGCCATTACAACTTCAAAAATTCATATCTCCCTCATTTCTTATCCATTTTCTACAAACTTTATATCAATTTGAAGCTTAGGACCTCTACTTTTATTCTGGAAAGTTTGAGAAGTAATGGTAAAATACACAGTACGTAAAGACTTAAACATCAAAGGTCAGTTTCAAAAATATCGGTTTCAGCACTGTTATGGTTCTTTTACCATTTCTGAACTATATCACTCTGATCTGGACTACATGACTTATTCCATTGAATTCCTTATGAAAAATCCTATGACTTGGTGTCTTCACTTGACTATTTCGGACATGAATTGAACAAGTTATAAAAACAGAAAGTTGACAGTACTTGGTACTATTATTTTGATTGATGAATGGACACTTCGGACTAAGATTTCTAATACTATGAAAAGAGGACTACTAACTCTTTGACTACTAACTAATATTCTTTTACTACTTCTAATTTACAGTACCTTTATTTTATTGCACATTTACTTTCAAGTTTAATTTGCAGTACCTTTATTTTATTGCACATTTACTTTCAAGTTTAATTTGCAGTACCTTTATTGCACAATTACTTTCAAGTTTAATTATAGATATATATATATATATATTTATGTATATATATTAATTTGTCCACACAATTTCAGTTATATTTACTTATGTAAGCTTGTTTATATGCTTGTACTTTATTATTACATATTTTACTTGATTTCAGTTATGTATAAGCTTATTTTTAATTAGCTTATTTTTAATTATGTTGTTTGCTAGTGAATTTACTTATTTGTGTTATATAATTATGCTACATATGTTTTCAGATGAGGTTATTCCTGAATATATGTATGTCTCTATATGTGTGTGTACATATACATATATTATGATCTATAATTTATAAAGATTGTATTTTGTGAATTTGATTATGTCTGAGAAGTACAATTGTGAAGCCGGGTGTTATCTACAACCCCGTGCTTAAGTGAATTACTGGTAAATGTGTTTTGGTGTTATGAGACGTTAAGCCTGGGCCCTAGTCCCTTCAGATAGTGCACTATTATACTCTTAGGAAGGTTGCTTACTTTGAGTATACATACTTGGGTATAGTACGTTGGACCCTGGTATGCTGCGGCTTACCCATGCTTTGGTATTATGGACCCTAGCATGTGGTTTCCCGTGCTTTGGTATTATGGACCCTAGCACGTGGATTTATGAATTGTTACCAGTCAACCTGGCTTTCCCGTGTTTTGGTATTATGGACCCTAACACGTGGATTTATGATTTGTTACCAGTTAATCCGAAAATTCACTAAAATGAAAAGTGTACTTATATTGTTTTGATCAAATATCTACCTGTGATATATTGTTAATATGTTATGGTGTTAAGTGAAAAGAGAATCGAGCATGCATTGTTTTGAGGTTATTTGCACCTATTATTGCTGCAGTATTTGTTGATTCGATAAAAGAGATGTGACTATGTGATATTATTATGAGTTTTACAAATATTGATTTATGTGTCTGTTGTGTGTATACAAATACATACTTAAGATTTGGTGTGAACATATAAATGGTTCTCGGTACATTTTTACTTGGTTGTTCAGTTTTGATTTCTTATAAGACACATTAGTATAAGAATGTAAGCTGTACTTACTGGGTCTGTGTTACTCATGATGCTACACCTTCATGTTTTCAGGTAACGAGTAGATGCATGGGGAAAAAGGGGATGAACCTACTAAATAAAAGAAAGTTTTTCCTACTACTATTTCAAGAGAATGAGTACTGTAATATATTTTGCTAAACTTTGGTATTGTACAAATAATGATGTCGTTTTCTAATAAAAGTACTATTCAGATATATCTATATATAGTCTTTTACTTTCTTTCAAAAAGGAAGTTTTATTTAGTTTGGCTCATATCCCAAATTCGGGTACCATATTTCAGTACAATATTGGTCTCAAGTTTGGGGGTGTGACACCAGAGGAGGAGAGGCGGCCCATACAGGTGACTCGGCCCACGTCAGCAAAAAAAAAAAACAAAAAAGGTTGACGCGGCCCAAGTCAAAAAAAAAAAAAAAAGAGAAAAAAGGGGGAAGCCCAGAGAGAAAGAAAGAGGAGCAGGCCCACATTGCAAAAGAAAAAAAAAGGGAAGCAGACCATCGCCAAACAATTCCTGCGACCACCTCCGGTGACGATTTACGGCCACCTCTGGCGATCAAATTCCGGTGAATTTTCCGGCGACTTTTTCCGGCAATTTTCTACACTTTTCTAGGTATGTTTTAAAGGTTCTTTTAGTTCCCATTTTTGAAGTTTTTTTTATATTGTTTTTCTCTTCTTTTTCCTCGGGGACTTGCAAACTCCCTTCTTCTACCCCCATTTCTTCATCATAGGGGAGACCTAATTAAGCCGAACTGTGGGGATTCGTGCTCACTCCAAGCTTGGACCTTGTTGAGATCTCCAAACTTAGAGTTTGTAGAGAATTTATGATCGACCACTTACATCATTGTTTCGATCTAATCCAATACCTCTTGGAATTGAATTTCTTGGAAACGATTACGCTAAAAAATTCCTAATTTTCTTGGAAGCGATTACGCTAAGGAATTTTATATGTTTTCGTGGTAGTTTTTCCGCTCCGAAACTAACCATTTTTCTTGTTCTCTTTCAGGATGAGTAACCTGAACAAAATGGACTTTGCTCCATTAGAAACAACTGGCTCTGGATATCACAAGTGGGTTCGTGATGTCCGCCAGCATCTCAAGGCCGATGGAATCCTGGATATGATTCTCAAGCCTAGTCAGGACGTGCTAACTGTTGAGCAAACTCAAGCTTTGGAAGCAAATAAAGCAGCCTTAAAGGCAAATAAGGCAAAAGCCATCATCCTAATGACTCGTCATATGGATGATTCGCTCCAGTACAAGTGTATGAATGAAAAAGACCCCAGAAGGTTGTAGGTCTCACTCAAAGAAAGATTTGGCAACGTCCGTGACTCCCGGCTTCCTGACCTAGAAGTGAGATGGCATAGCCTCCGCTTCTGTGATTTCAAGTTAGTTCTTGACTACAACTAGGAAACACTTCGCATTAAATCTTTAATGGAATTCTGTGGTAAAGAGATCACATATGCGATGTTGATTAAGAAGACTCTCTCTACCTTCCCTGTCTCTGCATTGATGGTTGCTAAGAACTATCGAATCGATGTTACTGCAAGACGGATCACAAGGTTTCATGAGCTCATTGGAGCTATGAATGTCGCTGAAAAGCATGACAACATCCTTGTGGAGAACTATAATTCGAGATCTGTGGAAACAAAGCATATTCCGAAATCCAACTATAGTCGCGCCCCTAGGAGAGGGCGTCAAGAGCGAAACCCTAATCTTAGGGATGCTTCTGGACGTTCTGGTCCATATAATCGCTCTACTTGGGAAGGTAACCGCCAAAATATGCGAACACGGAACCGAAGAGGTCAACGTGGAAAAAGAGTGGGAGGCAACGCCTCTGGCCATGTTGGTGGCTCCACCAACACTAGGAGCCATCTAAATGACGCTTTCAAAAGTGCCTCAATAAATGGAGTCTGAGCAAAGAGATGTATGTTCTCGATGTGGAGTATCCGGTCATTGGGCACACATTTGTAGAGCTCGTGAAGAAATTATCACCGCCTACAAAGCATATTGTGAAGCAAGAGAAGCTCACTATGTGAAACAAGAAGATCAAGAAGATGATCTAGAGTGAAGGGTTGAAGACTACAAATCTGGTTGGGATCAATAGATCGCTAATTCTGTTTAAGTCTTTATTTTTTCCAAGATATGTAATAGGCAATTGCCATACACTTTGTAGTAAATGCCATTGGTTTAGTTTTTCTTCACATAGGCTCATCCAAAATGAGTATGATGTCTAGGAAGGTTTTGAGATAAGTGGTACTTAAGCGAGCTTTGCTCCACCGACATCTCTCTACTCACCTGGTCATATTTATTTTGGAGTTACCGAAAGAAGTCAAACGACTACCTTTGTTTTGCATTAGCTTGCATTTGGATTAGATTCTCCTAATGGTTAAGAGACAATGATGTACTCTGTTGGCTTATGAATAAAATTTCGAGTTCTTTTCATGACTCCATTTTGATTATGAGCATATTACTTTGTGACTACGATGGCTGGGCCATCAGTATTAATTCAAGGACATGGAATAGCCCATGGTCCCCCTGCCAAATGGCACATTGATTATTTTCACAGAAACTCTCTATGCTCCTAGGGCAAATCGCACCTATGAGTAGCCAACGGATTTCATGCAGAAACGCATGTAGAGAACGAAAATGAGTTCCTTTGCAATACCTTTAATGATTGCATCTTAGAGAAGTTTATGTGTCTCTCTAATGGACTCTATGTCACTATTCGAGCTATTACATCCAATAAAGTTATGAGAGAAGATCTCTTGGATTTAGACACATATTGGCTTTGTCACGACATGATAGGTCATCCTAGTCATGATATGATGATCCGTCTACTAAAGACTTCACACGGATATCCATTCTCTCGAGCGAAACAAAGCATGAATCAAAAGTTAATTCTTGGACTAAGTGTGACCATCGCCGCTGCCCATGGCGCCGCCGCCGTCCACCACCAGCCTAGGGCTGGCACAGTCCCTATCCTTGATGCCATGGATGGCGTCCATCATGATGATGGCACCCTAGGTGATGCTGCAATCACCAACTTTGCTTCAAATAGCTTTTCAGACGCTTAGGCCTAACCAAAATCCTCATTGGTTGCTTCTAAAGCCTCTCGCTCGTTTTACAAAGCCCGTTCCTTAGGAAAATTAGGACTGAGACCGTCCTATGCAAAGGATATGAAAATACTCATTCTATTCTAGAATCCATGGGGATTCTGTGGACTGATTCAACCAACCTGCCGACGTTTAAATATCTCATGATGTTGGTTGACAAGCAAACACGCTGGTCACGTGTTGTGCCATTGTCCACCTGTAAATACTGCTTATACTACACTCCTAGCACATATCATATGACAATGAGCTCACTCCCCGGATCATCCTATTCAGTCAATTGGATTTGACAATGCTAGAGAGTTTACATCGAAGACTTTCTATGGTTATTACATATCACTGGGACTGATGTTGGACATCATATTCCCATGAATACACCCAAATGGTCTAGCGGAAATGACTACGATGGTAACCCGGATATTGGTAATGCGCACCAATCTCCTTATATCAGCTTGGGGTGATGCAATATCGCATACAGCTATGCTACTTCGTCTACGACCTACCGCCACTCAATCTATCTTTGCTTTACAGCTAGTGACTGGGTACAAGTATCGTACTTACGCACATTTGAGTGAGCCATTTATGTGCCAATTGCGCCGCCACAACGCCCTATGATAGGTCCTTACAGATGAATGGGCAACTCAGTTGGATTTGAGACTCCAACAATTGTCTGCCACTTAATGCCCTTGCAAGGCGATCTCCTTACCGCTAGATTTGCGGGTTGTCACTTTGATGAGACAGTCTTCCCGTCATTAGGGGGAGATAAGAACACAGATGTTCAGCAGGAACGACACGAATTGTCGTGGTCTGTCCCCACTATGTCTCATCTCGATCCCTGTTAAAGTGATGAGATCACACATATCTGCTGCAAATATGCCTGCAAGGATGGACTTCCCTACGAGAGGACGTAAGCGCCACCCTACGCGGATGTAGGCATGGCGCCAACCCCATAGAGAGTGGCACTCTGGCGTTACAGGCCATGGCCCCAGCTAGGATGCGTGGGAGGCCCGTGGATTCGAAGGATACTTTGGCACAACCAATCCTTGGATCATTGACACTCAAAATCCGTCTCATGAGTATCTTCCGGATTATGGTTATCATTGGGGGACGCCTCAACGTCAGAACCTATTCCTGAGAATATAGAGCTCTTTGAAAATTACACTAGTGTACATGAGACGTGTGATAGAAACTCCATCATAATTGATGATGTAGTCACGCATTTCGTTGCGCATGAGTTGTTGAGTCCGATGATATCGAACCACGCTCCGTTGATGAATGAATGTCAACGTAGAGAAATTTGGCTTAAATGAAAAGATGCGATCCAGGTTAAGTTGGATTCTCTAACGAAGATGAAGGTTTTTGAGCCAGTGATGCCAACACCTCGTAACATAAAACCTATTGACTAATGGGACTTCGTTAGAAAGCGTGATGAGAAAAAGATATGGCAATCTCGCCTTATGGCGCAAGGCTTCTCACAAAACGCCCTGGAATCGACTACGATGAGATATATTCTCTCGTAATGGATGTCATTGCACTCCACTACCCTGTCAGTTTGGTAGTTTCCAAATAACTGATCATGCAGCTTACGAATGTGGTCACTACGTATCTCTATGGGGATCTAGATACGAAATATACATGAAGGTTCATGGTGGACTTCATTTACCCAAGTCAAGTGGCTCTAGACCACGGAGCGCGTTTGCAATAAGATTGAAACGCTCACTAAAGTGACTACTTGATTGGGAAGGGATATGCCCGCGCGTTTCCATAACAAGTTTCAGATTTTATTGCGGTTCATGTTGGACATGATCTTCATTAGAATCCCTTAAAGAGTTAAGGGAAACCGCTGAACATTTGAAATCCGAGTTTGAGATGAAGGATTTTGGGAGAACACGATTATGTCTAGGTTTGGAACTTGAGCATCGTGTTGATAGATGCTTAGGAATTTTGACAAGGTCAAACCTTCAAGCACCCCCATGATCGTCCGTAGTCTTGATCCTGAAAAGGATCCTTTTCGTCTGAAGGATGATGACGGAGATGTGTTAGGGGCAGAAGTGCCTTACTTGAGTACAATAGGCGCATTATTGTACTTAGCTCAATGCATAAGACCGGACATCTCATTTGCAGTGAACTTGTTAGCTAAGGTATAGATTTGCGCCAACGCGACGCCATTAGATTGGTGTAAAGGATATCTTTTGGTACTTGAGATGTATGATTGATATGGGCTTGTTCTATCCCTACAGAGAGACGATGGATTCGGACCCATCACACACCAGGAATGTCGCCAACACTGGCCTGCGTCCACTATCCCCATCCCAAAACGATAAGCGTTTTGAAAGGTTTTGCTGATGTTGGGTATCTCTCTGACCCACACAAAGGTTATTCCCAAACTAGTTAAGTCTTCACCATGGGTAAAGACCATGATATCTTGGAGGTCTACAGAACAGACCCTAATTGCTATATCTTCGAACAATGCAGAGATTATTGCTCTTCACAAAGTGGTTCGTGAATGTATATAGATTGGATCCATAGTTCCGCATGTTCGAACAACTGTTGTTTGAAGTCTACCACAGATGAGCCTACGAGAATTTAGGATAATGCTGCTTGTTTTGAACAAATGAAGCAAGGCTACATCAAAAGTGACAACACCAAGCATAATCAGCAACAACAGACTCTCCTCAAGATCAAAGTGAACTAGGTTCGATCTGAGGACAGTGTGGCAAACTTGCTCACTAAGTCATTGCCTAAATTCCACTTTCGAGAAACATGTTGGTAGCATCGTTTGCGGAAGTTATCCGAACTCTCATGACCGTTGTCATCAGGGGGAGATGCAGACATCAGGGGGAGATGTCTACATGTATGGTCTCGAAATGTGAAGGGTGTGTTGTGCTCTTTTTCCCCTTCGATCGAGGTTATTTTTGTCCCACTGGGTTTTTGTTACTCGGCAATGTTTTTAAAGAGGTAATGAGAAGAGCACCACGTTTGGGCGACACAAGGGGGAGTGTTCAAGTAAATCCAGAATATGTGTCTGGCCCAAACTCTTAGGTTACTTGACCTAGTTGTAATAGGGTTTTGAATTAGAGATATTCTGGGAAATATTCATAGATATCCGATTAATTGTACGATTATCTTTCCTTGTACAACTCTGATTTTATGTCTTGTAATCCTCTATATAAAGAGGCGGGTTTTTAAAAGAGAGAAGAAATTGACTTAGTGGCCTTAACTGGCATTAGGTAGAGAACTAAGTAATCGTTACATTGTAGGTTGCAACTATTGCATGCTTAAATCCCTAATTTCTAGAGCTCTACGCCTTTAGTTCATGTTTTGGTAGCCCTAGTAAGGTACTAATTCATGAGTTAGAGAGTTCATATTTGTCCTAACCGAAAATGTGAATACACTTAAGGAAATTCGGTTTAGTGGCCTTGACCGGCATTAAGTACGGGATTTGGTTCTCATGAAGATATGTTTGTTTTCTTGAAATGTGTTTGTTGCATTGAAATTACTAGAGAGTGATCCCTAGTACCCAAACCTATCTCTCTTTTATTTTTATTTTTCTTCATTTTTAATTGTCGTTGTTAATTTAGTTTTTGACGTAGTCTTTTAGATAAATTAAAATCACAATTTTAAATGACAATTTCTACCTCATTGTAAATAGCCATCACTAGGCTCTTAGTTTTGATTAGGCTTTTGGTGCAAACCAAAGCCGAGCATTGCTAAGGCTTGGTGCCTTAGATTAGCATTTTTATTTATTTTCTTTTCCTTTTGCTTTTGTTTGCTTAGTGACTTTAGTTCCGACCACCCAAGGATTGTGGGTTAGCCACTAATCCCCGTGGTACTATAACTTTGGGCATTATACTTCCCTATCTTGACAATGATACGTACGCTTGCGTAAATGTGTATTCAAGTATTATCAATGAAAGCATAACTCAATTCTCTCCCAATTTCAGTTTTCCTTAAACAAAACATTCATTTTGTGTTATTTTATGTAATTTATAAATACATTTAAACTATTTAAACTTCATTTAAAAAATAATATAAATTTAAAATTAACTAAAATAGGGAGCACTGAGACAGACGTATTTCTAAAGTAGCTTGCTAAAATGACTTTTTAGCTACTTTAGTTAAAATTTGACTCAAAATGGCTAGTATTGTTAAAAATGTTCTAAAAGGGTCAGCCGCAAACATATATTTATTTTGAAATAAATTGAATAGATGTGCATCACAAATAGCTCTGTATATCAATTAAAATGGTATGATGGGGATGTTTTTCTTTTTGCATATAGATGAGGAACAAATTTTTGTATTTAGTCCTTATGAGTCAAAGACCCTATATTTTGACCGAAATTGCGGCGGGATGGGGCTAGAAAATGATTTCGGATACGAGGATGATATTTTGATTCCCAGCCCCTACCCAGCTCAGTGCGGTTTCTATTTTCACGCGTTTGCATCGTGGCCATGGCTCCCACAGCAGCATGTGTCCTAGTTTCTAGTTGTACCACGACGAGGGCCCCCAGTTTCCTGTATTCATCTCAAGGCACGCTGGATACCACACAATCAACAACCAGTAGTGTGTTGTGTGTACTACCTCCTCCAGTCCTCTCCACTTCAATTTCGTACATCATTTTCCACCTCATGATTTTCACGTGGTTCTTTGCATTTCGATTATGCCAAAATGGCCCAAATTCCGTTCACTAAAATTCAGTGTCGGCACTAAAAAAACAATTCTCCAAGTACTGCACCTTAATTGAATGCATGACAATCTGGAGAAAGAATTCCCATGTTGGCTATTTCTCAATACTCAATCATGTCCATACCATTAGTGCGCAACCTAACCCACAATCAAGTGTTCGTCTCATGGATGATTAAGACCAACATGATTGGTTCAATGGCAGTAGTATTTCATGGTGTCCATTCACAGCCATTAGTGCGTATATATGGTGAACCATTTCTGTTCTGTGGCCTGTTCGGCCGGCACTAGGAAGTTGCTTTGTCATATAAAGTATATGAGCAGTTTTTGATGACATAAAGAAAATTACAAAACAAATCTCTACTAACACCCATTCTCACCTGATCGAGTGATCCAGTTGGAATGTTGGGGACACAGTAAGGGGGAGATAAAAAAAACCAAACAGCAGGGTCCTAACTTCTAAGTGTCATGACCTAAAGAGGCAAGATGATTAGCCACAAATATTTAAGTTAGCATCTCTGAAAATATGTTGAAACTTGAAAATAGATAGAAGTGAAATGAGAAGCTAAAATGAGCGGTTCTTAAGTTAAATCTGTCTTTTTTAGGTGGGAATCTATCAGTCGAGTTATCTTCCTCTAAAAGATTTGAAGTCTCAAGCTATAGGGCCTTAAGCTCAGATCATAGATTAAAAGACGGGTTAGATTTGGGGGTTAGAATTCGAGATTAAGGGTTGATGTTTAGGGTCTGAGTTTAAATTAGATTTAGAAGTCCAAGTTCGGAGTGTGGATATGGGGATCAAGGTCCCGATACAAAAATCTATGTATGGTTTGTGGTCTAGAATTTAATTCATCATTTATTATTAGGATCCAAAGTAGTCAGTATTGTGAATAGATCTGAAGTGTTAGATTGACAGTGCACTGTGCCAAATTCTAAAAATGGACGTGTTTTTATAGTTTTGCAGAAATTGATGTGTTTGGACCCGTAGAGTTTACAGTTTTAGTTTATATTTATTTTTGTAAAGAAGTGTAAGATATTTTTCCACTTCTTTTTACTTGGTTATTGGTTTGTTCTTTTCAACGATAGTTACACGCATCAGACCTAATTAGTAGAAATTCACTTTTGTTACCACTTTCGCCTTAGCTAGGTTTTGGCCTGTATTTTTTATACTTATCAATTTAATAGATGTTCTCCCAAATAAAATATAGGGGCCGTGACCACTTACCCAATTTTAGACTAAACATTGCCCACTTACTCCCGCACCAGTTTTTTAACCCCATTTACCCAATCTAACCTCTAGTGACAGTTTTGCCTCTATTAATTAAATTTAAACTCATCCATATCCTCTCAGTCTCTCTCTCCTTCCCAAACTCTCTCGCTCTCAACCCGATCTCCACCTCCTCTCTCCATATCCTCTCAGTCTCTCTCTTCTTCGTTGACCTCGATCTCGACGCCGGCTAGCACATCCCAAGCCCCATCTTCGTCGACCTCTACCAATCACAGAGAGGGGGGGTTTGTTACGGGGTTTAAGGTGTGGTGTTGTCTGAAGCTCTCTTCGAGAAGACGGAACTGTTCCTTGGTGAGACGGAGCTTCTTCGGGGACGGGCCGCCCGACCCGTTGCTGCTATCTTCTTCGTCCTCCAGTATTTCTTCTTGATCTGGTCTTTGTGCCAATGGTACTTGGTTTATGTCCAAGTTCCTCACTGCACCGGAAACCCATATTCAATAATTTCAGACGCCAAAACCTCTCAGCCGGCCTCACACGTTGATGGGTGCCCATAGCATTTTTTTTTTTTTCGGTATCCTGAGATTGCAATGTAACTGTGTGGTTTGTTTGATGGTCTACTGGGGGGCAGTAGACACATTATTGGCCCCCAGTAGACTTTGATACGAGGGACAGGGATCACTATAGTGTGGTGTTTTGATAAATTACCTGTTGTTTTCTATGTATTAAAGTCAAATTATCTGTGAATCCTACAAAATGGTGCATTTTTGGTGGTCTATTGGGAGGCAGTAGAGACATTGGACTTTGTATTGTGGGGCAATAATATGATTATTGGGAGGCACTAATATGATTATTGGGAGCCAATAATATGATTATAAATTGATCAATTGTGTCTGTAGTGTATTCATTTTGGTTATGGGAGTTCATACAATTCACTGGACGACAATAATAGGAGTATTGGAGGCAATAATATGATTTTTGGGAGGCAGTAATATGATTATTGGGGGGCAATAATATGATTACTGGGGGACAATAATATGGTTACTGGGTATTATTAGGGACCGGTCGCCGAAAACCGGTAACCGGTCGTCGGATTCCGGTCACCGGTCGCCGGACTCCAGTCACAGGTCGCCGGATTCCGGTCACCGGAGTCCGCGGCCGACCACTAGTCACCGGAGTCAAGCAAGGTAACCAACGACTTCTCTCTCTAAGTGAGAAAGAAGGAGAGGGCAAAAAAGTCCCAAAAATAAATAAAAATAATAAAAAAAGAATTAATTGGGTAATAGGGAAATAATCCCTTAGAGTGTTTTGGGTAAATGGGGTTTTTAAACTCTTCGTTGTGCAAGTGGGCAATTTTTAAGCTGAAATTGGGTAAATGATCATTTCCCCTAAAATAAAATAAATAATGTTGTTGTTCACCTATTTAATTAATTCTGTACTTTTAGTTACACAACTTTGTTGTACTTAAATCCAACAATGGAGAAGTTTGAATGATTTTATTTGCACAAGTACTTTTTATCCTTCGATATAAATACATGGTCCTTTCATCTAGTATATCGTAAGTTTCTAATTAATCCCCGTAACCAAACTGGTTTAGGGTTCGAATCCCGATCCCTGAACCAAAGAATAAAAGCGAAACTTGGCATCAGAGAGAGAGACATGATCCTTTCATCTACTATATCGTAAGTTCCTAATTGATCCCCGTAACCAAACTGGTCTAGGGTTCGAATCCCGATCCCTGAAACAAAGAATAAAAGCGAAACTTTGCGTCAGAGAGAGAGAGAGAAAGAGGGGGGGGGGGGGAAGTGGAACCTCCACTTGGTAGAAGTCGGAGGTGATTTGCAAATGAAAAGTGGGATGTCAGAGAGGGAATTCACGATCTGTATGAAGTAGTTCGATCAACCTGTGGTGATCGATGGATCAATAAGTGTAGATTATGATCCATGCGGTGTAGATCGGCGCGGTGATGAGTGATTGAATCTACATATTGTTATGAGCAGCTTGTTCCAATCTGGTGGCAAACATAAAAGTTAATTAGTGTCTTCTTTTTAGTTTATAGTTATCGTTTGTTTGAGGTTTTCAAATCTGTGTTTGTATCTTAAATAAGTCAATACTTTTTCGATTTAAGTTGTCATCATGAATTTCGGTAGGTGCCAAGATTGTAGCTGTGCAGGGGCCATGGAGGTTACAAAGTAAAGACAGGTAATGAATGGATTTGAAAACAAAGCTAGTGTCTCAGGGTCTCGTTTCAATGCCTTGTCAAATGATGATGTAATTATTGAGGCTCCTACTCACTCTGAAGCTCAAATTGAGTCTGTTGAGAAGGCGAAGCAATCAGTTAATTCTGACAAGGCTAAAGCTAAGAATACAAGGAAATATCTGAAGAACATCCCCAACCCCCACCAATCTGGCAAGTTCTTCTAAGGTTGCTAGGGGCCCTGCTAAATTAGCTTCTGGTGGTTCTAAGTATAAGGCTCAACCAGCATCTACAGCATCTCATCTGGGCTGAAGTGGTTGGCAATATCAGGCTAAGTCTCAGACTCGATTCAACCTATATGATATAGAAGATCCAAAAATCTGTATGTTTCTAGAGATCAGAAAAAAGCGCTAGGAAATATTCTACTAAATGCACACATAAGGAGGTCCTAGTCCTAGATCAGATTATGTCGGCTGCTCTTTAGTGGATGTTACTAATTCTCCCTCAACAGGAACTAATCGATAATCAATAGGATCCAGTTTCCTATTGACTTAAGCCGCGTGTTTCATTACTAGTATGCATTAATGTGATCGGGAGATCCTAAGATAGCTCATCCAATAGTTCTTTATTGTGGTAACCTGTTCTAATTACTGTTGACTATTTTGGTCAATTTAGCTAAGCAACTCAAACTTGTTCTCGTCGTTAAATTAATTAGCATGACATTCTCTCATATTAACTTTATCGTAGATTTGAAAGATGTTTGTATACAAACATATAATTTTGGCCAAAGAGAATGTTGCTCCCAAAACCTAGCCGCATGTTCTCTGTTCTCCAAACATGGCGACCGCTGCCGGTCTCCATTCTAAGTGGAGAAACCTGCTCCACCCCCCCCCCCCCCACAATCCAATCTCATCCCTCCAACGCTGGCTTTTCCCTGTGACCACCCAACAAAACCAAGGTTCTGAAACTTTCAGGGTCTCTGATCCTTGCCGAATCGATTTCGATCCAAACTGTGGAAGACCTCCAAGGGCGAGCTTCATGCGCTTTCCTCCAAGAGGCGGTGGCGGCTTGCTCTTAGGAGCGATTAGAGTCTCTAGCAATCGACTGTGTGGAGATCCTTCATCCATTGCTTTTCTTGAGTCGGGTCTCTGATCTACTTCTTGTGGGTGGTCGGTAGGAGGCTTCTCTCGGTCTCACCCTACATTGCTCAAATTCTAGAATCTGAGGAAGTGGGTGAAATCGGTGATTCATCGCCGAAGCAAGCCTATAGTGGAAGACGAGCTTGGTCAGACTCGACCGCGTCGGGGGCGTCTCAAACTCAGAGTTTTTGGTGACTCGAGAAGTTGGATAAGGCCTCTGCTAACGTGGAGAGGAAAGGCTCAGGATCCAGGGTGGAGGCAGAAGCGCCTGCCTCTTGTATGGGCGGCGGCAATGGTGGCTGCGACGGAGATTGGTGCAAGCGTGGGTGTACCCAGTCTGAGTTGGGAGCCGAGATCATTGTTGAGGCCCAACTCGAATTGGGGGCCCAATTATGTTGAATGGAGCAAGCCTTGGGTATCCAGATTCTTTTGGGTGCCCAAATCACTTTGGAGGCCCAAATTTTGGGGGGACAAGTTAAATCCTGATTTGAAGTTCAAAGTTTTGAGATCTGGTTCTATGGGGTTTCGAATTTGGGATCCAGGAGGCTGGACCCAACCAAACCTCCTACACCTAACTTGGATGGCAAGGAGATATTTTAGTTTTTCGTTGAACTATGCCTATGTACTGTATTCTAATTTTTTCATAGTTGTAGGCTTGCTCTCATTTGTGAGCACTGATTGTCTAATGAGTGGTGCTAGCATGCCACGTCCTAGACTTGCCCATAGGTGGCAAGGGAAGGTATGTATCCGTGCCATTTTGGCTTGAGTTGAATGAGAACTATGTTGCTTGATTCAAAAAAATATTAACTTTATCGTATTGATGCCATTATAATCTCTTAATAAATGTTGTGATTGCTATCGATTTATAGTTATAATTTATTGAAATAAAATGGGTGGTTCTAGTCAGACCTCCCAATTTGTTATTTAGACTTCTATTAATTTTTGTAAAAATTTATTTCCTGGTTTACCCCTCTATTGAGAAAAAGAAATGATACAATTACAGCACAGCGGAGGAGACCTCCATTTCTAAACCTTTACTTTTGCTTCACCCACACTAATGCCATATATTTTGGCTATGAGATCTGAAAGAACAACAAGAAGCCAGCAACGTATTGAAGTACCCAAATTTTATTTCAGCAACAAAGTGACCAACAACGACATCAAAAGATTCAACACTACAAAACCCAGTAAATACATAACTCGATCAATAAGGAACTAACTAGGACCTAATTGGTGCCCAGAGCGCAAGATGTCAAAGAAAACTTCAACTCAAATATATCCTTCAACTCTTCTCACATCAACTGCAGACCCACACTCTTATCATATCAACTGCACATCCACTCCCACACTACTCTTGATGACTATATCTTTTATTCAAACTGTACTTACATCATGGGATTTGCAAATTTTAAGATGTAATGAGTTCATAATTACTTGATCAATCGAGTTTGCCTAGAGCGTAATGATGTCAAAGAAAACTTCCACCCTTCTTCTCGTTTTGTAATTATATATATACTTTTGTATATGGAAGAAACAATCATCCCAACATGTCATGGCGGTTTTCTCTGGAAGTACTAATATATATATTTTTTCTTTTATTTCTGGCAAGCCCTTTAATTTGGATCTCAACCCCACCATTTTTCATGTTTTCCATCCATATGGACATTAGCCCAGCCAATTACTTGAGCTGCTGGGGTCATAATTCAATCTCAGAGATGAGAACAAGTTTTTCAATGTTTAAGGATAAATCTTAGGTTGATGAATCTTTTTTTTTTTTTTAGAGAAAGGAGGTCAGCTTTTATTGAAATATAAAAGTTTAAATATTACAAACTTCAGCTGCTAAAGCAGCTTGTAAAACAGAGGGTGCTGAAAAATAAAAAACCTCATGTGGAGCTGAGGTACAAGAGGCTGCCATAAGGTGTGCCCACCTTATTTGCAGTCCTTTTGGTATGAACAACCTGCATGTTTGGATTAGCTACCAGAATGACACCCAAATCATCATACATACGTCCCAGAACTGATGTATTAGGCCCATTCTTACTGACCAACTGCTGCTGCACCAAAATAGAATCAGTTTCAATAATAGCTGGCAAGAAGGACTGCTCCACCACAAATTCCATTGCCTGCTTACATGCCTCTACCTCTGCATGCTCTGGAGAAATTATGCCATGCAATGGCTTCCCACCACCGGCAAGCATAGTACCTTGCCAATCTCTTACAATAAAACCTCCACTTCCTTTCATAGTTGCATGGTTATAAGAACCATCAATATTAACCTTGAACCATCCAATTGGAGGAGCAAACCACCGAGTCATCCTCACTTCTCTAGGACCAATTCTACCCAATCTCATGTTATGAAATCTGAAAGCCTGTAGTCTAGAAACTGTCTTGAGTAGCACGTCACTAACCGAGTTAGCTTTATCATCCCAAATATGACAATTACGTTCTTTCCAGACACCCCACAACAAGTACACTAACTCACCCAAGCTTTTCAACGAGAGTTCACTAGCACAAGCACTTAACCACTCCAAAATGTTAAGGTGAGTAAAATGGGGATTGTAACAAACTTGAGCCACCACAGCATTGGTATGAAGCAACTACTTAGTAAACGAGCAATCACGACAAATATGAATAGTAGATTCCACTGTCGTAGAACACAATGGACAAATCATTGATTCCAATTCAACCCTTTTCGAAGCCAATCTTTCCAATGAAGGCAGAATATCATGGCACACCCTCCAAATGTGTATCTTGGCAGAGCTAGGTATATCAACCTTCCATAATTTCTTCCAAAATTGTACACCTACTGACAGATCAAACGGCCTCCTAGAAGATGATGTAGAAAAAGAAAATTGATAAGCAGTTTTTACTGTAAACTTACCATTCTTTTCAAGTCTCCAAGTCTCTCTATCATCCACCTAGCTCCCTTGACGACAATGGGATAGAAAGAATTGCTTCAGCTTCTGCCACCGGAAAAATACCTCGAATCAAAGTAGCTAGCATCCTAAAAGCCAGTTGGGTTCATCAATTCACTCACCCAAGTGATAGCACTAGCCGCACTAGTCCCAGCCCGGGGTTTACAATTGGGAACACCAGGAATCCAAGAATCAGTCCACACCTTCACAGTTGTTCCAGTACCAACCTGCCAATGTATGCCTTGCTGTAAGAGGTCGCGTGTACCAAATATGCTTCTCCAAGAATAGGACGGAGAAGGTGAGGTTCCACACTCCAAAAAGAATCTTATGGAAAATATCTAGCTTTAAAAATACGTGCACACAAGGAGTCCGGATTATTAACCACACGCCAGGCTTGCTTTGCTAACATAGCTGTATTAAATTCAGATAAACTCTGAAACCCTAAACCTCCTTCTTCCTTAGGGTTACAAAGAGCCTTCCATGTCTTCCAATGAATTTTTCTTTTATCAAGAGTGCTCCCCCACCAAAATCTAGCGCACATTTGCTCCAACTCGTCGCAAAAATTTTGTGTCAGTTTAAACACACTCATTGCATAAGTGGGTAAAGCCTGCGCTACCACCCTAATCAGAATATCACAGCCTGCACCACTCAACAACTTTCCTTGCCAATTAGCTACCTTCTTGGCCAGATTCTCCTTGATATACCGGAATGTAGTTGTTTTCTTTCTACCCACATAAGTAGGTAACCCTAAATATTTCTCATGTGAAGCAACAACCTTCACTCCCAACAAACTAGCAATTTCATCTTGCACATAATCTGTAACATTCTTGCTAAATACCACCGAGCTTTTGTCAAAGTTCACCAATTGGCCAGAAGCTCGCCCGTAAGTTTCAATAACTTCTTGTATCTGATAAACAGACTCCAACGAAGCAGAAGCATAGAGCATACTATCATCAGCAAATAACAAATGACTTACCGAAGGAGCTTCACTACAAATCTCTATCCCAGGTAAGAGACCAGAACGTTGTTTCTGTTGGAGTAATGCAGAGAAGCCTTCAGCACCAATAAGAAACAGATATGGAGACAATGGGTCCCCCTGCCTCAACCCTCTACTAGGAATCACAAGGCCATGAGGCTTACCACGTAGCAAGAAAGAATATCTAACAGAACAGACACATTGCATCACCATGTCAATCCATGAAGAAGCAAAACCAAATCTCTCCATGACCTTCCGAAGAAAAGTCCATTCCATTCTGTCGTAAGCTTTACTTAAATCCAATTTCAGAGCCATCCAACCTTCACCTCCCTCCCTTTTGTTATGGATAAAATGGGCTAGTTCATTTGCAACCAGAATATTATCCATGATCAATCTGCCTGGAACAAAAGCACTTTGAAAAGGGGAAATCAACTCTGGCAAGATAACTTTCAACCTGTTAGAAATAACTTTCGAACAGATTTTGTAGATAATGTTACACAACGCAATAGGCCTCAAATCCGACATATTTTCCGGGTTGGATACCTTTGGAATAAGGCAAATATGAGTGAAGTTTATTTGTCTGAGAAGTTGTCCTGATTGTAAAAAACTCCGTACTGCTGCAGCAACATCTTCCCCAACAATATCCCAATAATGTTAAAAAAACAACAGAGGCATCCCATCTGGACCTGGGGATTTAGTCGGATACATTTGAAATAGAGCACATCTTACTTCATCCGTAGTGTACTCGGCACATAAATGTTCATTCATATCCTGAGACACACATGCTTGAATCGCATCCAACGTACGTTGTTTGCATAGCATCCAAGTCAATATTAGACGCAGAGAACATAGCATTAAAGTAGGAAACCACAACCCTTTCCATACCTTCATCATCCTCACACCATTCACCTGTTTCATCAAACAACCCAGTCAGAGTGTTCTTCCTCCTTCTGTTAGCTGCCTTTCTGTGAAAATAACTGGTATTTCGATCACCTTCTTTCAACCATGTAACTTTGGATCGTTGCTTCCAAAATGACTCCTCTTGAAAAAGTAGGGTTTGTAGTCTCCCCATTAACTCCCTCTTCTCGGCTGGTACAGGTTCAGTAATAGTGACATCGATTAACTCGGTTGATGAATCTTTTTGGTTTGTAGTTAAATTAAAAGAGATTTTCTCATGATGTGTGCAATTCTGAAAGGAAAATGCTTAAGACACCAAAAAATTATACAAAAAATATATACCAAATGATGTGGCATATGCCATATCATCATCTTAATCCTAATAATTTCCAGCATATCTTTCTATTAAATTCTTTTTTATTTAAAATAAAAATCAACAATTAAAATAAAAAAAATTATTTTGATTTTCTGCAAACACAATGAGAATCTGAGATCAAGGCAGAGCCTATAGGGTTTTCATTGGAATCCTTAATTGATAGTATCTTGACAGGGAGATCATCGGATTCAATTTCACCTCGCTCGTTAGCCTCATGCCACTGTTTGCAAATCATGGCGTGCTTTGAGACAACTCCAATATCCCACCAAAGAAATTCAGCCAATGGTGCAATTTATGTGTTTGTTTTGTTTGTATATTTAGAAGTTGGAGAATTAAGCGAGTCTTTTGATCAATCTTTTTAGTTTCGTTCTAATTAATCCCATATCCATCATCTCTTCCGAGTGGCACTATGCTAGTTAGGTGCAGGATACAACTGTGAATCAGGTTGTATAGTTAACTTTCATGACTTAAACCTTTGCTTTTATTGTGTTAAGGGATTGGATCATGGTTTTGTTGCAAATCTTGGAAATGGTTGAGTTCGATCTCGAGGCTGTGATGATGATATCAAATCGATTACTGAAGCATGCCGCGTGATCATGATTTTGTTGCTTGCTACTCTTCTTCTTTTTGTTTCTTTACGCCTCTTTCTTCCTCTCTTTCTCTCTATATCTATATCTATATTTGTTTTTTTTTTTCTAGAGCAATTGCAACTAAGCTATTCAAATGATTTACAGAAAAGGGATGCATTAGTAGCGACATTACCAATGAAGTTGTTTGGTATTGTTGTAAATCTTACGTTAGCCCAATATTGGGGAACTGCAAGCATGATCGGGGATAAGGAAGTTTTTTTTTTTTTTTTTTTTTACGGGCTTACTTGAAAATGAAATAATTAGATATGTTGGAAATTATTCAATTGAAGGTAATTGATGACTTGACAAATGCCACTTAGGATGCCACATCATTTGGTATTAGATTTTTGTATAACTTTTTGGTGTATGTAGCACTCAGTCTGAAAATTTGAGAGAGAGAGAGGAGAAACATGGTTTTTTAAAAGGGTAAAGTAGGAAATAAAATTTTACAAAAATTAAGGGAGGTCTAGTCTGTAGATAGTAAAGTATTCAATTGAGAGTTTATAAGATTTTTTTGGATTTTAAAAGTCTGTGTGTATTCAATTAGGATTTTAAAATTCTCAAAAAAAAATTAGGATTTTAAAAAGTCATTTTAAATCTGGATGTATTCAATTAAGATTTTGAAATATCCATAAAAATATAGTGGTATTCAAAACTCTAAAAATTCTCAAGGATTTCATTAAATGTTGGATCCTGAGGGATTTTAGGGGGCTAGCTATAAATACAAAATCCATTCAGAGTTAACTCATAAGCTGATAATATATCTTTGTTTTGATTACTTGCAGTGAAAATTTGTAGAACAAAGCAGTTCGATGGAGAGACAAAGCAAAGTCTCTTCTCTTCCAGGTGTGTGTGTACGTTCGTTATGTTATTTTGGTTATGTAGAGTGTATCTGAAAAAACTTATTTGCTTCCACAAGTGAGTAAAACTATTGATGCTCAATTTAGTCTCATTGCAACTGAATTGATGAGTTTTGATTCATTTCAATATGAACTGTAACAATTCAACATATTCAATTGGCTAGAATATGAAGTCTGGAGAACAAGTAATAGATTAAATAAAAGAATTTTTTATTTTGATAGACCTACTTAAAGCCTACTAGTTGAATCAAGCTAGAATTTGCAATCTTTTAGGCCTCTGCTAGTTTAATGGTTTATGCTATTGGTTGAGTTATCCTCTAATTTTGGTATTTGTTATATCTCGATCAATCTGCAGTTGCAGCTATTTAGGTCTGAATAGAATCATCCAAATAAAATTTGTTTCGGTAGAAAAAACAAGTCCTACGAGTACTTGGTCCTAACTGAGTAACTGATCCCGTAACCAAACCGGTCTAGGGTTCGAACCCCGAACCCCTGAAACAAACAAAGAGTAAAAGCTAAACTCTGCGAACTGAGAGAGATATGAATGAAGAGGAAGTGGAACCTCCACTTGGGTCGAAAGCGCGGGAAAACAAAGTCGGCCAAGAGAGCAAGCCAAGCAACACCGCACAGCACAGAGCCCATCCCAATCGATGCGGAGCCAGTTGCAATTGAGCCAGAGGACTCAAGGAATGGCGCTAGGGTTAGTGTTTCGATGTTCGATGACTCGGTGGAGAATCACTTCAGAGTCATGCACACGATTTCCGAGCTCTGTGGCGACGCCGAAGATGAGCCACTCCCGGAGAGCGACATTCAACGCTTATCGTCCTCCACCACTTTCCTGAGGTAAACTAGAAGAACAGACTTTCTTCGTTTTTTGGTGAATTTTTGTGATCACATTGTGAAGTTTGTTATGTTGCTAATGCGTGTGGAAGTAGAGCTTACGAAGTTAAGTGTGATTGTTGAAGGGAATGGGCAGATTTTAAGTATGAAGCTAGAGATGTTCGATTCGCTTGCGAAGCAGAAAGCTCTGATGGGGATGGGGAGGATGTTGTCAGTAGCATAAACTTGCGGCAGTTTTCTTCTGCAACTGTTCCACAGGTTACATCTTTGGTGACTTTGTATATTGGACTATTCACAGTTTTAGAATGAAGTGTTGGAATGGCTCTTTTGATCACATATTAATGCAGAACGAGGCGGGGCACACATCTTCTCCAGAGTTGAGGTACTTGATTGAGCTTAGCATTCAGTACTATAGTTAGAACTGATTTAGTTATTTGCTTTTATGTGGGTTACTGTGACGCATGACATTTATAAGGATGCCTCAAACTTATGCTTTGTTTGAGACTTTATGCATTAAGCATGTTCTGTATGGCTTGGATGTTGAGTGGTGTGATATGTTATGTAGGAAGAATATAATATGACATAGTCCAAATGGTAGTTGTCCTAGAAAGATCCTATTGAAGAATGTTCCTGCTTAGATCTGGGATGTTCCGGGTTCATGAGTCGGTCTGTAAACATGCTCTTTATAGTTCCTCATTAAAATTTTCGTACCCAACTAGGAGGAAACTTCAGTGTTAAAATGAACAGCAAAATTGCTAAGTTAAGCAGTGATAGGATGATGAAGCATTTAGAAAACTTGTATGACCTTCGTCCTTTCTCCAAATTTGCTCGCATTTCTTATGTTGATACTTATCTGATATTCCCTCCAATTTTCACTGTCCTAGTATGTTTTTGCCCTTTTTTTTGGCAAGGTTTCAGTTTATTTATGTTCCTGATATCCAGGGCTTTCTCAATTGTATTCATTCTTTTGCATGTTGGTACTCGACTGTGCAAAGAAATTTTTGATTGTGGATTTGGCACTTGTTAATATCTGTCATCTTACCTGTAGTTTCTTCAAAGATATATTCTAACTTGTAATTTGTGGCATCATTAATATTATGATATAGGGAGACAATGAATTGCATACGGGGATAGTTTATACGTTTCTATGTTTCAGTTTATTGTTTCTGCTTTTCGGGAGATGGTTGCTCTGTTAGTCTTGTATACATTTTTTTTCTTTCAGTATTACCTAAAAATATGGTGATACGTGCCTTGAAATGTTTATTCTGTGCTTTCCTGCAGCCAAGACTATGTGATGCATGTTGGAGGGTCTGTTTGGGCATTGGATTGGTGTCCTAGAGTTCATGAAAGTCACGACCATCATGCAAAGTGTGAGGTATGTGATTTTTGATCTTCTTCCTTTTTTTGCTAGTAGCTATGTCTTTTAATTTAGTTTACTTGTCACCAAAGGAAGTCTTATTCAATAGGCTTTGCTTGTTTACGAGGTTATGTATGACATTAAAATACTTGATCATGAGTCATATTCCAAATAGTAATTCTCTATATATGTCCTCCATGAAATTTTCCACAATTGAGACATATAACAGATTCCTTGAGAATGTTCAGTGCCTCGTTTTTATTGGCCTTTTGCATTTTGGTTTTCAGTAATATATTGATGTTATCACCCAGCTTCCCTTGGCAATATTGCTCTTGTAGGATGAGAAGATTATAAGATGAATCTTAGTATGGTTTCTTATCAAGTGGCTTTTGTCAGTTCAATATCTTATTTTACTTTGCTAGATTCACATATTTTCCTACTAAGTTAGAGGCCCAAATATATATATATATATATATATATATATGAAACTTTAGGTACTCTCTTTTATCTTGGGTCTATAAGTGGGATTACCGTTGATTTTCACTAGTCAAATACATATCTAGAAACTATGTTCTATATTAATAAGCTGACCTTTGTTTTTTTGCTCTTCATAATACATGAGGCATTTGCTTTTATCAATATAGTTGAAAGTTTCAGTGATTGTTTTTGTTATTTTGAGTAAGATCTGTGAAATTTGTGCGGTGGGTACTAGTTTGAGAAGTTTTCCATATTACAATTATTTCATCGTTTTATGACAAGAGTATCTGCCTCCTACTTTTCAGTTTATTGCCATTGCTGCTCATCCCCCTGGATCTTCTTATCACAAGTTAGGTGAGCCACTTACTGGCAGAGGTGCCATTCAGATATGGTGTCTTCTAAATGCTAGTGTAAATGATGAAGGTGTTCCTATAGGAGACAAACCAAAAGGAGGAAATAAAAGGAGTGGAGCCACAGAAAAATGCACTGAACAAAAAAGGGGAAGACCCAGAAAGAAGCCATTAGAAGAATCTGTTGGCAAAGAGGCCACAGAAGAAAAACTGTCTGAGTCAAAAAGGCCTAGAGGAAGACCTAGAAAGAAGCCAATAGAAGAATCTATTGACAAAGAGGCCAAAGAAGAGAAATCAACTCAACCAAAGAGGCCTAGAGGAAGACCTAGAAATAAATCAATAGAAGAATCTGTTGACAACTTGGATGGGAGAACCAATTGTGATGAGGTTCTCGCTATTGATTATCCAAAGGAATCATCTGAGTTGCATTCTATGGATTGTCTTCCTGCAAATACTCAAGAAAATTTTGTACAAGAAGATCATGACAAAAAGCAACTAAGTTATGGGCAGAGTCAACCGAAGAAGCCTAGAGGAAGACCCAGAAAGAAGCCAATAAAAGAGCCTGTTGACAATTTAGATGGGGGCAGCAACAATAATTTTGAG